>NW_027043558.1:0-72684 GCF_036013475.1 Columba livia | reverse complement strand
GGCTTTCTTTCCCCTTTCTTTGGGCTTTCTTTCCCCTTTCGTGGGGGCTTTCTTTGGGCTTTCTTTGGGCTTTCTTTCCCCTTTCTTTGGGCTTTCTTTCCCCTTTCTTTGGGCTTTCTTTGGGCTTTCTTTGGGCTTTCTTTGGGCTTTCTTTGGGCTTTCCTTCCCCTTTCTTTGGGCTTTCTTTGGGCTTTCTTTGGGCTTTCTTTGGGCTTTATATGGGCTTTCTCTGGGATTTCTTTGGGCTTTCTTTGGCTTTCTCTGGGCTTTCTTTGGCCTTTCTTTGGGCTTTCTTTGGGCTTCTTTCCCCTTTCTTTGGGCTTTCTTTGGGCTTTCTTTCCCCTTTCTTTGGGCTTTCTTTGGGCTTTCTTTGGGCTTTCTTTCCCCTTTCTTTGGGCATTCTTTGGCTTTCTTTCCCCTTTCTTTGGGCTTTCTTTCCCCTTTCTTTGGGCTTTCTTTCCCCTTTCTTTCACCTTTCTTTGGGCTTTCTTTGGGATTTCTTTGGGCTGTCTTTGGGCTTTCTTTGGGCTTTCTTTGGGATTTCCTTGGGCTTTCTTTGGGCTTTCTTTGGGCTTTCTTTCCCCTTTCTTTGGGCTTTCTTTCCCCTTTCTTGGGGCTTCTTTGGGCTTTCTTTGGGCTTTCTTTCCCCTTTCTTTGGGCTTTCTTTCCCCTTTCTTTGGGCTTTCTTTGGGCTTTCTTTGGGCTTTCTTTGGGCTTTCTTTGGGCTTTCCTTCCCCTTTCTTTGGGCTTTCTTTGGGCTTTCTTTGGGCTTTTTTTTGGGCTTCGTTCTCCTTTCTTTGGGCTTTCTTTGGCTTTCTTACCCCTTTCTTTGGGCTTTCTTTGGGCTTTCTTTGGGCTTTCCTTGGGCTTCCTTTGGGCTTTCTTTGGGCTTTCTTTGGCTTTCTTCCCCCTTTCTTTGGGCTTTCTTTGGGCTTTCTTTGGGCTTTCTTTCCCCTTTCTTTGGGCTTTCTTTGGGCTTTCTTTGAGCTTCCTTTGGGCTTACTTTGGGCTTTCTTTGGGCTTTCTTTCGGCTTTCTTTGGGCTTTCTTTCCCCTTTCTTTGGGCTTTCTTTCCCCTTTCTTTGGGCTTTCTTTGGGCTTTCTTTGGACTTTCTTTGGCCTTTCTTTACCCTTTCTTTGGGCTTTCTTTGGGCTTTCTTTCTCATTTTTTTTCCCTTTCTTTGGGCTTTCTTTCCCCTTTCTTTGGGCTTTCTTTCCCCTTCCTTTGGCTTTCTTTGGGCTTTCTTTGGGCTTTCTTTGGGGTTTCTTTCCCCTTTCTTTGGGCTTTCTTTGGGCTTTGTTTGGGCTTTCTTTGGGCTTTCTTTGGGCTTTCTTTCCCCTTTCTTTGGGCTTTCTTTTGGCTTTCTTTCCCCTTTGTTGAGGCTTTCTTTGGCTTTCTTTGGCTTTCTTTCCCCTTTTTTTTTTGCTTTCTTTGGGCTTTCTTTCCCCTTTCTTTGGACTTTCTTTGGGCTTTCTTTCCCCTTTCTTTGGGCTTTCTTTGGGCTTTCTTTGGGCTATCTTCCCCTTTCTTTCGCCTTTCTTTGGGCTTTCTTTGGGCTTTCTTCCCTTTCTTTGGGCTTTCTTTGGGCTTTCTTTGGGCTTTCTTTGGGCTTTCTTTCCCATTTCTTTGGGCTTTCTTTCCCTTTTCTTTGGGCTTTCTTTCCCCTTTCTTTGGGCTTTCTTTCCCCTTTCTTTGGGCTTTCTTTCCCCTTCCTTTGGGCTTTCTTTGGGCTTTCTTTGGGCTTTCTTTGGGCTTTCCTTCCCCTTTCTTTGGGCTTTCTTTGGGCTTTCTTTGGGCTTTCTTTGGGCTTTCTTTGGGCTTCTTTCCCCTTTCTTGGGCTTTCTTTGGGCTTTCTTTCCCCTTTCTTTGGCTTTCTTTCCCCTTTCTTTGGGCTTTCTTTGGGCTTTCTTTGGGCTTTCTTTGGGCTTTCTTTCCCCTTTCTTTGGGCATTCTTTGGGCTTTCTTTCCCCTTTCTTTGGGCTTCTTTGGGCTGTCTTTGGGCTTTCTTTCCCCTTTCTTTGGGATTTCTTTGGGCTTTCTTTCCCCTTTCTTTGGGCTTTCTTTGGGCTTTCTTTGAGCTTCCTTTGGGCTTACTTTGGGCTTTCTTTGGGCTTTCTTTCGGCTTTCTTTGGGCTTTCTTTCCCCTTTTTTTGGGCTTTCTTTCCCCTTTCTTTTGGCTTTCATTGGCTTTCTTTGGGCTTTCTTTCCCCTTTCTTTCGGCATTCTTTGGGCTTTCTTTCCCCTTTCTTTGGGCTTTCTTTGGGCTTTCTTTGTGCTTTCTTTCCCCTTTCTTTGGGCTTTCTTTTGGCTTTCTTTCCCCTTTCTTTAGGCTTTCTTTGGGCTTTCTTTGGGCTCTCTTTCCCTTTCTTTGGGCTTTCTTTCCCCTTTTCTTTGGACTTTCTTTGGGCTTTCTTTCCCCTTTCTTTGGGCTTTCTTTGGGCTATCTTCCCCTTTCTTTCCCTTTCTTTGGGCTTTCTTTGGGCTTTCTTTCCTCTTTCTTTGGGCTTTCTTTGGGCTTTCTTTGGGCTTTCTTTGGGCTTTATTTCCCCTTTCTTGGGCTTTCTTTCCCTTTCTTTGGGCTTTCTATCCCCTTTATTTGGGCTTTCTTTCCCTTTCTTTGGGCTTTCTTTCCCCTTTCTTTGGGCTTTCTTTGGGCTTTCTTTGGGCTTTCTTTCCCCTTTCTTTGGGCTTTCTTTCCCATTTCTTTGGGCATTCTTTCCCCTTTCTTTGGATTTCTTTCCCCTTTCTTTCCCCTTTCTTTGGGCTTTCATTGGGCTTTCTTTGGCTTTCTTTCCCATTTCTTTGGGCTTTCTTTGGGCTTTCCTTGGGCTTCCTTTGGGCTTTCTTTGGGCTTTCTTTGGAATTTCTTTGGTATTTCTTTGGGCTTCTTTCCCCTTTCTTTGGGCTTTCTTTCCCCTTCGTGGGGCTTTCTTTGGGCTTTCTTTGGCTTTCTTTCCCCTTTCTTTGGGCTTTCTTCCCCTTTCTTTGGGCTTTCTTTGGCTTTCTTTGGGCTTTCTTTGGGCTTTCTTTGGGCTTTCCTTCCCCTTTCTTTGGGCTTTCTTTGGGCTTTCTTTGGCTTTCTTTGGGCTTTATATGGGCTTTCTCTGGGCTTTCTTTGGGCTTTCTTTGGGCTTTCTCTGGGCTTTCTTTGGCCTTTCTTTGGGCTTTCTTTGGGCTTCTTTCCCCTTTCTTTGGGCTTTCTTTGGGCATTCTTTCCCTTTCTTTGGCTTTCTTTGGGCTTTCTTTGGGCTTCTTTCCCCTTTCTTTGGGCATTCTTTGGGCTTTCTTTCCCCTTTCTTTGGGCTTTCTTTCCCCTTTCTTTGGGCTTTCTTTCCCCTTTCTTTCACCTTTCTTTGGGCTTTCTTTGGGATTTCTTTGGGCTGTCTTTGGGCTTTCTTTGGGCTTTCTTTGGGATTTCCTTGGGCTTTCTTTCCCCTTTCTTTGGCTTTCTTTGGGCTTTCTTTGGGCTTTCCTTGGGCTTCCTTTGGGCTTTCTTTGGGCTTTCTTTGGACTTTCTTTGGGCTTTCTTTACCCTTTCTTTGGGCTTTGTTTGGGCTTTCTTTCCCCTTTCTTTGGGCTTTCTTTGGGCTTTCTTTGGGCTTTCTTTGGGCTTTCTTTCCCCTTTCTTTGGGCTTTCTTTGGGCTTTCTTGCCCCTTTCTTTGGGCTTTCTTTGGCTTTCTTTGGGCTTTCTTTGGGCTTTCTTTGGGCTTTCCTTCCCCTTTCTTTGGGCTTTCTTTGGGCTTTCTTTGGGCTTTTTTTGGGCTTCTTTCTCCTTTCTTTGGGCTTTCTTTGGGCTTTCTTACCCCTTTCTTTGGGCTTCCTTTGGGCTTTCTTTGGGCTTTCCTTGGGCTTCCTTTGGGCTTTCTTTGGGCTTTCTTTGGGCTTTCTTTGGGCTTTCTTTGGGCTTTCTTTCCCCTTTCTTTGGGCTTTCTTTCCCCTTTCTTGGGGCTTTCTTTGGGCTTTCTTTGTGCTTTCCTTGGGCTTTCTTTCCCCTTTCTTTGGGCATTCTTTGGGCTTTCTTTGGGCTTTATTTCCCCTTTCTTTGGGCTTTCTTTGGGCTTTCTTTGGGCTTTCTTTCCCCTTTCTTTGGGCTTTCTTTGGGCTTTCTTTGAGCTTCCTTTGGGCTTACTTTGGGCTTTCTTTGGGCTTTCTTTCGGCTTTCTTTGGGCTTTCTTTCCCCTTTCTTTGGGCTTTCTTTCCCCTTTCTTTGGGCTTTCTTTGGGCTTTCTTTGGGCTTTCTTTGGACTTTCTTTGGGCTTTCTTTACCCTTTCTTTGGGCTTTCTTTGGGCTTTCTTTCCCCTTTCTTTGGGCTTTCTTTGGGCTTTCTTTGGGCTTTCTTTGGGCTTTCTTTGGCTTTCTTTCCCCTTTCTTTGGGCTTTCTTTCCCATTTCTTTGGGCTTTCTTTCCCCTTTCTTTGGGATTTCTTTCCCCTTTCTTTCCCCTTTCTTTGGGCTTTCATTGGGCTTTCTTTGGGCTTTCTTTCCCCTTTCTTTGGGCTTTCTTTGGGCTTTCCTTGGGCTTCCTTTGGGCTTTCTTTGGGCTTTCTTTGGAATTTCTTTGGTATTTCTTTGGGCTTTCTTTCCCCTTTCTTTGGGCTTTCTTTCCCCTTTCGTGGGGCTTTCTTTGGGCTTTCTTTGGGCTTTCTTTCCCCTTTCTTTGGGCTTTCTTTCCCCTTTCTTTGGGCTTTCTTTGGGCTTTCTTTGGGCTTTCTTTGGGCTTTCTTTGGCTTTCCTTCCCCTTTCTTTGGGCTTTCTTTGGGCTTTCTTGGGCTTTCTTTGGGCTTTATATGGGCTTTCTCTGGGATTTCTTTGGGCTTTCTTTGGGCTTTCTCTGGGCTTTCTTTGGCCTTTCTTTGGGCTTTCTTTGGGCTTCTTTCCCCTTTCTTTGGGCTTTCTTTGGGCTTTCTTTCCCCTTTCTTTGGGCTTTCTTTGGGCTTTCTTTGGGCTTTCTTTCCCCTTTCTTTGGGCATTCTTTGGGCTTTCTTTCCCCTTTCTTTGGGCTTTCTTTCCCCTTTCTTTGGGCTTTCTTTCCCCTTTCTTTGGGCTTTCTTTCCCCTTTCTTGGGGCTTCTTTGGGCTTTCTTTGGGCTTTCTTTCCCCTTTCTTTGGGCTTTCTTTCCCCTTTCTTTGGGCTTTCTTTGGGCTTTCTTTGGGCTTTCTTTGGGCTTTCTTTGGGCTTTCCTTCCCCTTTCTTTGGGCTTTCTTTGGCTTTCTTTGGGCTTTTTTTGGGCTTCGTTCTCCTTTCTTTGGGCTTTCTTTGGGCTTTCTTACCCCTTCTTTGGGCTTTCTTTGGGCTTTCTTTGGCTTTCCTTGGGCTTCCTTTGGGCTTTCTTTGGGCTTTCTTTGGCTTTCTTCCCCCTTTCTTTGGGCTTTCTTTGGGCTTTCTTTGGGCTTTCTTTCCCCTTTCTTTGGGCTTTCTTTGGGCTTTCTTTGAGCTTCCTTTGGGCTTACTTTGGGCTTTCTTTGGGCTTTCTTTCGGCTTTCTTTGGGCTTTCTTTCCCCTTTCTTTGGGCTTTCTTTCCCCTTTCTTTGGGCTTTCTTTGGGCTTTCTTTGGGCTTTCTTTGGACTTTCTTTGGCCTTTCTTTACCCTTTCTTTGGGCTTTCTTTGGGCTTTCTTTCCCCTTTCTTTGGGCTTTCTTTGGCTTTCTTTGGGCTTTCTTTGGGCTTTCTTTCCCCTTTCTTTCGGCTTTCTTTTGACTTTCTTTCTCCTTTCTTTAGGCTGTCTTTGGGCTTTCTTTCCCTTTCTTTGGGCTTTCTTGGGCTTTCTTTCCCCTTTCTTTGGGCTTTCTTTGGGCTATCTTCCCCTTTCTTTCCCCTTTCTTTGGGCTTTCTTTCCCCTTTCTTTGGGCTTTCTTTGGGCTTTCTTTCCCCTTTCTTTGGGCTTTCTTTCCCCTTTCTTTGGGCTTTCTTTCCCCTTTCTTTGGGCTTTCTTTCCCTTTCATTCTGCTTTCTTTGGGCTTTCTTTGGCCTTTCTTTCGGCTTTCCTTCCCCTTTCTTTGGGCTTTCTTTCCCCTTTCTTTGGCTTTCTTTCCCCTTTCTTTGGGCTTTCTTTTGCCCTTTCTTAGGGCTTACTTTCCCCTTTCTTTGGGCTTTCTTTGGGCTTTCTTTCTCTTTCTTTGGGCTTTCTTTCCCCTTTCTTTGGGCTTTCTTTCCCCTTTCTTTGGGCTTTCTTTCCCCTTTCTTTGGGCTTTCTTTGGGCTTTCTTTCTCATTTTTTTTCCCTTTCTTTGGGCTTTCTTTCCCCTTTCTTTGGGCTTTCTTTCCCCTTCCTTTGGGCTTTCTTTGGGCTTTCTTTGGGCTTTCTTTGGGGTTTCTTTCCCCTTTCTTTGGGCTTTCTTTGGGCTTTGTTTGGGCTTTCTTTGGGCTTTCTTTGGGCTTTCTTTCCCTTTCTTTGGGCTTTCTTTTGGCTTTCTTTCCCCTTTGTTGAGGCTTTCTTTGGGCTTTCTTTGGGCTTTCTTTCCCCTTTTTTTTTTGCTTTCTTTGGGCTTTCTTTCCCCTTTCTTTGGACTTTCTTTGGGCTTTCTTTCCCCTTTCTTTGGCTTTCTTTGGGCTTTCTTTGGGCTATCTTCCCCTTTCTTTCGCCTTTCTTTGGGCTTTCTTTGGGCTTTCTTTCCCCTTTCTTTGGGCTTTCTTTGGGCTTTCTTTGGGCTTTCTTTGGGCTTTCTTTCCCATTTCTTTGGGCTTTCTTTCCCTTTTCTTTGGGCTTTCTTTCCCCTTTCTTTGGGCTTTCTTTCCCCTTTCTTTGGGCTTTCTTTCCCCTTCCTTTGGGCTTTCTTTGGGCTTTCTTTGGGCTTTCTTTGGGCTTTCCTTCCCCTTTCTTTGGGCTTTCTTTGGGCTTTCTTTGGGCTTTCTTTGGGCTTTCTTTGGGCTTCTTTCCCCTTTCTTTGGGCTTTCTTTGGGCTTTCTTTCCCCTTTCTTTGGGCTTTCTTTCCCCTTTCTTTGGGCTTTCTTTGGGCTTTCTTTGGGCTTTCTTTGGGCTTTCTTTCCCCTTTCTTTGGGCATTCTTTGGGCTTTCTTTCCCCTTTCTTTGGGCTTTCTTTGGGCTGTCTTTGGGCTTTCTTTCCCCTTTCTTTGGGATTTCTTTGGGCTTTCTTTCCCCTTTCTTTGGGCTTTCTTTGGGCTTTCTTGAGCTTCCTTTGGGCTTACTTTGGGCTTTCTTTGGGCTTTCTTTCGGCTTTCTTTGGGCTTTCTTTCCCCTTTTTTTGGGCTTTCTTTCCCTTTCTTTTGGCTTTCATTGGGCTTTCTTTGGGCTTTCTTTCCCCTTTCTTTCGGCATTCTTTGGGCTTTCTTTCCCCTTTCTTTGGGCTTTCTTTGGGCTTTCTTTGTGCTTTCTTTCCCCTTTCTTTGGGCTTTCTTGTGGCTTTCTTTCCCCTTTCTTTAGGCTTTCTTTGGGCTTTCTTTGGGCTCTCTTTCCCCTTTCTTTGGGCTTTCTTTCCCCTTTCTTTGGACTTTCTTTGGGCTTTCTTTCCCCTTTCTTTGGGCTTTCTTTGGGCTATCTTCCCCTTTCTTTCCCCTTTCTTTGGGCTTTCTTTGGGCTTTCTTTCCTCTTTCTTTGGGCTTTCTTTGGGCTTTCTTTGGGCTTTCTTTGGGCTTTATTTCCCCTTTCTTTGGGCTTTCTTTCCCCTTTCTTTGGGCTTTCTATCCCCTTTCTTTGGGCTTTCTTTCCCCTTTCTTTGGGCTTTCTTTCCCCTTTCTTTGGCTTTCTTTGGGCTTTCTTTGGCTTTCTTTCCCCTTTCTTTGGGCTTTCTTTCCCATTTCTTTGGCATTCTTTCCCCTTTCTTTGGGATTTCTTTCCCCTTTCTTTCCCCTTTCTTTGGGCTTTCATTGGGCTTTCTTTGGGCTTTCTTTCCCATTTCTTTGGGCTTTCTTTGGGCTTTCCTTGGGCTTCCTTTGGGCTTTCTTTGGGCTTTCTTTGGAATTTCTTTGGTATTTCTTTGGGCTTTCTTTCCCCTTTCTTTGGGCTTTCTTTCCCCTTTCGTGGGGCTTTCTTTGGGCTTTCTTTGGGCTTTCTTTCCCCTTTCTTTGGGCTTTCTTTCCCCTTTCTTTGGGCTTTCTTTGGGCTTTCTTTGGGCTTTCTTTGGGCTTTCCTTCCCCTTTCTTTGGGCTTTTCTTTGGGCTTTCTTTGGGCTTTCTTTGGGCTTTATATGGGCTTTCTCTGGGCTTTCTTTGGGCTTTCTTTGGGCTTTCTCTGGGCTTTCTTTGGCCTTTCTTTGGGCTTTCTTTGGGCTTCTTTCCCCTTTCTTTGGGCTTTCTTTGGGCATTCTTTCCCCTTTCTTTGGGCTTTCTTTGGGCTTTCTTTGGGCTTTCTTTCCCCTTTCTTTGGGCATTCTTTGGGCTTTCTTTCCCCTTTCTTTGGGCTTTCTTTCCCCTTCTTTGGGCTTTCTTTCCCCTTTCTTTCACCTTTCTTTGGGCTTTCTTTGGGATTTCTTTGGGCTGTCTTTGGGCTTTCTTTGGCTTTCTTTGGGATTTCCTTGGGCTTTCTTTCCCCTTTCTTTGGGCTTTCTTTGGGCTTTCTTTGGGCTTTCCTTGGGCTTCCTTTGGGCTTTCTTTGGGCTTTCTTTGGACTTTCTTTGGGCTTTCTTTACCCTTTCTTTGGGCTTTGTTTGGGCTTTCTTTCCCCTTTCTTTGGGCTTTCTTTGGGCTTTCTTTGGGCTTTCTTTGGGCTTTCTTTCCCCTTTCTTTGGGCTTTCTTTGGGCTTTCTTGCCCCTTTCTTTGGGCTTTCTTTGGGCTTTCTTTGGGCTTTCTTTGGGCTTTCTTTGGGCTTTCCTTCCCCTTTCTTTGGCTTTCTTTGGCTTTCTTTGGGCTTTTTTTGGGCTTCTTTCTCCTTTCTTTGGGCTTTCTTTGGGCTTTCTTACCCCTTTCTTTGGGCTTTCTTTGGGCTTTCTTTGGGCTTTCCTTGGGCTTCCTTTGGGCTTTCTTTGGGCTTTCTTTGGGCTTTCTTTGGGCTTTCTTTGGGCTTTCTTTCCCCTTTCTTTGGGCTTTCTTTCCCCTTTCTTGGGGCTTTCTTTGGGCTTTCTTTGTGCTTTCCTTGGGCTTTCTTTCCCCTTTCTTTGGGCATTCTTTGGCTTTCTTTGGGCTTTATTTCCCCTTTCTTTGGGCTTTCTTTGGGCTTTCTTTGGGCTTTCTTTCCCCTTTCTTTGGGCTTTCTTTGGGCTTTCTTTGAGCTTCCTTTGGGCTTACTTTGGGCTTTCTTTGGGCTTTCTTTCGGCTTTCTTTGGGCTTTCTTTCCCCTTTCTTTGGGCTTTCTTTCCCCTTTCTTTGGGCTTTCTTTGGGCTTTCTTTGGGCTTTCTTTGGACTTTCTTTGGGCTTTCTTTACCCTTTCTTTGGGCTTTCTTTGGGCTTTCTTTCCCCTTTCTTTGGGCTTTCTTTGGCTTTCTTTGGGCTTTCTTTGGGCTTTCTTTGGGCTTTCTTTCCCCTTTCTTTGGGCTTTCTTTCCCATTTCTTTGGGCTTTCTTTCCCCTTTCTTTGGGATTTCTTTCCCCTTTCTTTCCCCTTTCTTTGGGCTTTCATTGGGCTTTCTTTGGGCTTTCTTTCCCCTTTCTTTGGGCTTTCTTTGGGCTTTCCTTGGGCTTCCTTTGGGCTTTCTTTGGGCTTTCTTGGAATTTCTTTGGTATTTCTTGGGCTTTCTTTCCCCTTTCTTTGGGCTTTCTTTCCCCTTTCGTGGGGCTTTCTTTGGGCTTTCTTTGGGCTTTCTTTCCCCTTTCTTTGGGCTTTCTTTCCCCTTTCTTTGGGCTTTCTTTGGGCTTTCTTTGGGCTTTCTTTGGGCTTTCTTTGGGCTTTCCTTCCCCTTTCTTTGGGCTTTCTTTGGCTTTCTTTGGGCTTTCTTTGGGCTTTATATGGGCTTTCTCTGGGATTTCTTTGGGCTTTCTTTGGGCTTTCTCTGGGCTTTCTTTGGCCTTTCTTTGGGCTTTCTTTGGGCTTCTTTCCCCTTTCTTTGGGCTTTCTTTGGGCTTTCTTTCCCTTTCTTTGGCTTTCTTGGGCTTTCTTTGGGCTTCTTTCCCCTTTCTTTGGGCATTCTTTGGGCTTTCTTTCCCCTTTCTTTGGGCTTTCTTTCCCCTTTCTTTGGGCTTTCTTTCCCCTTTCTTTCACCTTTCTTTGGGCTTTCTTTGGGATTTCTTTGGGCTGTCTTTGGGCTTTCTTTGGCTTTCTTTGGGATTTCCTTGGGCTTTCTTTGGGCTTTCTTTGGGCTTTCTTTCCCCTTTCTTTGGGCTTTCTTTCCCCTTTCTTGGGGCTTCTTGGGCTTTCTTTGGGCTTTCTTTCCCCTTTCTTTGGGCTTTCTTTCCCCTTTCTTTGGGCTTTCTTTGGGCTTTCTTTGGGCTTTCTTTGGGCTTTCTTTGGGCTTTCCTTCCCCTTTCTTTGGGCTTTCTTTGGGCTTTCTTTGGGCTTTTTTTGGGCTTCGTTCTCCTTTCTTTGGGCTTTCTTTGGGCTTTCTTACCCCTTTCTTTGGGCTTTCTTTGGGCTTTCTTTGGGCTTTCCTTGGGCTTCCTTTGGGCTTTCTTTGGGCTTTCTTTGGGCTTTCTTCCCCCTTTCTTTGGGCTTTCTTTGGGCTTTCTTTGGGCTTTCTTTCCCCTTTCTTTGGGCTTTCTTTGGGCTTTCTTTGAGCTTCCTTTGGGCTTACTTTGGGCTTTCTTTGGGCTTTCTTTCGGCTTTCTTTGGGCTTTCTTTCCCCTTTCTTTGGGCTTTCTTTCCCCTTTCTTTGGGCTTTCTTTGGGCTTTCTTTGGGCTTTCTTTGGACTTTCTTTGGCCTTTCTTTACCCTTTCTTTGGGCTTTCTTTGGGCTTTCTTTCTCATTTTTTTTCCCTTTCTTTGGGCTTTCTTTCCCCTTTCTTTGGGCTTTCTTTCCCCTTCCTTTGGGCTTTCTTTGGGCTTTCTTTGGGCTTTCTTTGGGGTTTCTTTCCCCTTTCTTTGGGCTTTCTTTGGGCTTTGTTTGGGCTTTCTTTGGGCTTTCTTTGGGCTTTCTTTCCCCTTTCTTTGGGCTTTCTTTTGGCTTTCTTTCCCCTTTGTTGAGGCTTTCTTTGGGCTTTCTTTGGGCTTTCTTTCCCCTTTTTTTTTTGCTTTCTTTGGCTTTCTTTCCCCTTTCTTTGGACTTTCTTTGGGCTTTCTTTCCCCTTTCTTTGGGCTTTCTTTGGGCTTTCTTTGGGCTATCTTCCCCCTTTCTTTCGCCTTTCTTTGGGCTTTCTTTGGGCTTTCTTTGGGCTTTCTTTGGGCTTTCTTTGGGCTTTCTTTGGGCTTTCTTTCCCATTTCTTTGGGCTTTCTTTCCCTTTTCTTTGGGCTTTCTTTCCCCTTTCTTTGGGCTTTCTTTCCCCTTTCTTTGGGCTTTCTTTCCCCTTCCTTGGGCTTTCTTTGGGCTTTCTTTGGGCTTTCTTTGGGCTTTCCTTCCCCTTTCTTTGGGCTTTCTTTGGGCTTTCTTTGTGCTTTCTTTGGGCTTTCTTTGGGCTTCTTTCCCCTTTCTTTGGGCTTTCTTTGGGCTTTCTTTCCCCTTTCTTTGGCTTTCTTTCCCCTTTCTTTGGGCTTTCTTTGGGCTTTCTTTGGGCTTTCTTTGGGCTTTCTTTCCCCTTTCTTTGGGCATTCTTTGGGCTTTCTTTCCCCTTTCTTTGGGCTTTCTTTGGGCTGTCTTTGGGCTTTCTTTCCCCTTTCTTTGGGATTTCTTTGGGCTTTCTTTCCCCTTTCTTTGGGCTTTCTTTGGGCTTTCTTTGAGCTTCCTTTGGGCTTACTTTGGGCTTTCTTTGGGCTTTCTTTCGGCTTTCTTTGGGCTTTCTTTCCCCTTTTTTTGGGCTTTCTTTCCCCTTTCTTTTGGCTTTCATTGGGCTTTCTTTGGGCTTTCTTTCCCCTTTCTTTCGGCATTCTTTGGGCTTTCTTTCCCCTTTCTTTGGGCTTTCTTTGGGCTTTCTTTGTGCTTTCTTTCCCCTTTCTTTGGGCTTTCTTTTGGCTTTCTTTCCCCTTTCTTTAGGCTTCTTTGGGCTTTCTTTGGGCTCTCTTTCCCCTTTCTTTGGGCTTTCTTTCCCCTTTCTTTGGACTTTCTTTGGGCTTTCTTTCCCCTTTCTTTGGGCTTTCTTTGGGCTATCTTCCCCTTTCTTTCCCCTTTCTTTGGGCTTTCTTTGGGCTTTCTTTCCTCTTTCTTTGGGCTTTCTTTGGGCTTTCTTTGGGCTTTCTTTGGGCTTTATTTCCCCTTTCTTTGGGCTTTCTTTCCCTTTCTTTGGGCTTTCTATCCCCTTTCTTTGGGCTTTCTTTCCCCTTTCTTTGGGCTTTCTTTCCCCTTTCTTTGGGCTTTCTTTGGGCTTTCTTTGGGCTTTCTTTCCCCTTTCTTTGGGCTTTCTTTCCCATTTCTTTGGGCATTCTTTCCCCTTTCTTTGGGATTTCTTTCCCCTTTCTTTCCCCTTTCTTTGGGCTTTCATTGGGCTTTCTTTGGGCTTTCTTTCCCATTTCTTTGGGCTTTCTTTGGGCTTTCCTTGGGCTTCCTTTGGGCTTTCTTTGGGCTTTCTTTGGAATTTCTTTGGTATTTCTTTGGGCTTTCTTTCCCTTTCTTTGGGCTTTCTTTCCCCTTTCGTGGGGCTTTCTTTGGGCTTTCTTTGGGCTTTCTTTCCCCTTTCTTTGGGCTTTCTTTCCCCTTTCTTTGGGCTTTCTTTGGGCTTTCTTTGGGCTTTCTTTGGGCTTTCTTTGGGCTTTCCTTCCCCTTTCTTTGGGCTTTCTTTGGGCTTTCTTTGGGCTTTCTTTGGGCTTTATATGGGCTTTCTCTGGGCTTTCTTTGGGCTTTCTTTGGGCTTTCTCTGGGCTTTCTTTGGCCTTTCTTTGGGCTTTCTTTGGGCTTCTTTCCCCTTTCTTTGGGCTTTCTTTGGGCATTCTTTCCCCTTTCTTTGGGCTTTCTTGGGCTTTCTTTGGGCTTTCTTTCCCCTTTCTTTGGGCATTCTTTGGGCTTTCTTTCCCCTTTCTTTGGGCTTTCTTTCCCCTTTCTTTGGGCTTTCTTTCCCCTTTCTTTCACCTTTCTTTGGGCTTTCTTTGGGATTTCTTTGGGCTGTCTTTGGGCTTTCTTTGGGCTTTCTTTGGATTTCCTTGGGCTTTCTTTCCCCTTTCTTTGGGCTTTCTTGGGCTTTCTTTGGGCTTTCCTTGGGCTTCCTTTGGGCTTTCTTTGGGCTTTCTTTGGACTTTCTTTGGGCTTTCTTTACCCTTTCTTTGGGCTTTGTTTGGGCTTTCTTTCCCCTTTCTTTGGGCTTTCTTTGGGCTTTCTTTGGGCTTTCTTTGGGCTTTCTTTCCCCTTTCTTTGGGCTTTCTTTGGGCTTTCTTGCCCCTTTCTTTGGGCTTTCTTTGGGCTTTCTTTGGATTTCTTTGGGCTTTCTTTGGGCTTTCCTTCCCCTTTCTTTGGGCTTTCTTTGGGCTTTCTTTGGGCTTTTTTGGGCTTCTTTCTCCTTTCTTTGGGCTTTCTTTGGGCTTTCTTACCCCTTTCTTTGGGCTTTCTTTGGGCTTTCTTTGGGCTTTCCTTGGGCTTCCTTTGGGCTTTCTTTGGGCTTTCTTTGGGCTTTCTTTGGGCTTTCTTTGGCTTTCTTTCCCCTTTCTTTGGGCTTTCTTTCCCCTTTCTTGGGGCTTTCTTTGGGCTTTCTTTGTGCTTTCCTTGGCTTTCTTTCCCCTTTCTTTGGGCATTCTTTGGGCTTTCTTTGGGCTTTATTTCCCCTTTCTTTGGGCTTTCTTTCCCCTTTCTTTGGGCTTTCTTTCCCCTTTCTTTGGGCTTTCTTTGGGCTTTCTTTGAGCTTCCTTTGGGCTTACTTTGGGCTTTCTTTGGGCTTTCTTTCGGCTTTCTTTGGGCTTTCTTTCCCTTTCTTTGGGCTTTCTTTCCCCTTTCTTTGGGCTTTCTTTGGGCTTTCTTTGGGCTTTCTTTGGACTTTCTTTGGGCTTTCTTTACCCTTTCTTTGGGCTTTCTTTGGGCTTTCTTTCCCCTTTCTTTGGGCTTTCTTTGGGCTTTCTTTGGGCTTTCTTTGGGCTTTCTTTGGGCTTTCTTTCCCTTTCTTTGGGCTTTCTTTCCCATTTCTTTGGGCTTTCTTTCCCCTTTCTTTGGGATTTCTTTCCCCTTTCTTTCCCCTTTCTTTGGGCTTTCATTGGGCTTTCTTTGGGCTTTCTTTCCCCTTTCTTTGGGCTTTCTTTGGGCTTTCCTTGGGCTTCCTTTGGGCTTTCTTTGGGCTTTCTTTGGAATTTCTTTGGTATTTCTTTGGGCTTTCTTTCCCCTTTCTTTGGCTTTCTTTCCCCTTTCGTGGGGCTTTCTTTGGGCTTTCTTTGGGCTTTCTTTCCCCTTTCTTTGGGCTTTCTTTCCCCTTTCTTTGGGCTTTCTTTGGGCTTTCTTTGGGCTTTCTTTGGGCTTTCTTTGGGCTTTCCTTCCCCTTTCTTTGGGCTTTCTTTGGCTTTCTTTGGGCTTTCTTTGGGCTTTATATGGGCTTTCTCTGGGATTTCTTTGGGCTTTCTTTGGGCTTTCTCTGGGCTTTCTTTGGCCTTTCTTTGGGCTTTCTTTGGGCTTCTTTCCCCTTTCTTTGGGCTTTCTTTGGGCTTTCTTTCCCCTTTCTTTGGGCTTTCTTTGGGCTTTCTTTGGGCTTTCTTTCCCCTTTCTTTGGGCATTCTTTGGGCTTTCTTTCCCCTTTCTTTGGGCTTTCTTTCCCCTTTCTTTGGGCTTTCTTTCCCCTTTCTTTCACCTTTCTTTGGGCTTTCTTTGGGATTTCTTTGGGCTGTCTTTGGGCTTTCTTTGGGCTTTCTTTGGGATTTCCTTGGGCTTTCTTTGGGCTTTCTTTGGGCTTTCTTTCCCCTTTCTTTGGGCTTTCTTTCCCCTTTCTTGGGGCTTCTTTGGGCTTTCTTTGGGCTTTCTTTCCCCTTTCTTTGGGCTTTCTTTCCCCTTTCTTTGGGCTTTCTTTGGGCTTTCTTTGGGCTTTCTTTGGGCTTTCTTTGGGCTTTCCTTCCCCTTTCTTTGGGCTTTCTTTGGGCTTTCTTTGGGCTTTTTTTGGGCTTCGTTCTCCTTTCTTTGGGCTTTCTTTGGGCTTTCTTACCCCTTTCTTTGGGCTTTCTTTGGGCTTTCTTTGGGCTTTCCTTGGGCTTCCTTTGGGCTTTCTTTGGGCTTTCTTTGGGCTTTCTTCCCCCTTTCTTTGGGCTTTCTTTGGGCTTTCTTTGGGCTTTCTTTCCCCTTTCTTTGGGCTTTCTTTGGGCTTTCTTTGAGCTTCCTTTGGGCTTACTTTGGGCTTTCTTTGGGCTTTCTTTCGGCTTTCTTTGGGCTTTCTTTCCCCTTTCTTTGGGCTTTCTTTCCCCTTTCTTTGGGCTTTCTTTGGGCTTTCTTTGGGCTTTCTTTGGACTTTCTTTGGCCTTTCTTTACCCTTTCTTTGGGCTTTCTTTGGGCTTTCTTTCCCCTTTCTTTGGGCTTTCTTGGGCTTTCTTTGGGCTTTCTTTGGGCTTTCTTTCCCCTTTCTTTCGGCTTTCTTTTGACTTTCTTTCTCCTTTCTTTAGGCTTTCTTTGGGCTTTCTTTCCCCTTTCTTTGGGCTTTCTTTGGCTTTCTTTCCCCTTTCTTTGGGCTTTCTTTGGGCTATCTTCCCCTTTCTTTCCCCTTTCTTTGGGCTTTCTTTCCCCTTTCTTTGGGCTTTCTTTGGGCTTTCTTTCCCCTTTCTTTGGGCTTTCTTTCCCCTTTCTTTGGGCTTTCTTTCCCCTTTCTTTGGGCTTTCTTTCCCTTTCATTCTGCTTTCTTTGGGCTTTCTTTGGCCTTTCTTTCGGCTTTCCTTCCCCTTTCTTTGGGCTTTCTTTCCCCTTTCTTTGGCTTTCTTTCCCCTTTCTTTGGGCTTTCTTTCCCCTTTCTTTGGGCTTTCTTTCCCCTTTCTTTGGGCTTTCTTTCCCCTTTCTTTGGGCATTCTTTTGCCCTTTCTTAGGGCTTACTTTCCCCTTTCTCTGGGCTTTCTTTGGGCTTTCTTTCTCTTTCTTTGGGCTTTCTTTCCCCTTTCTTTGGGCTTTCTTTCCCCTTTCTTTGGGCTTCTTTCTCCTTTCTTTGGGCTTTCTTTGGGCTTTCTTTCCCCTTTCTTTGGGCTTTCTTTGGGCTTTCTTTGGGCTTTCTTTGGGCTTTCTTTCCCTTTCTTTGGGCTTTCTTTGGGCTTTCTTGCCCCTTTCTTTGGGCTTTCTTTGGGCTTTCTTTGGGATTTCTTTGGGCTTTCTTTGGCTTTCCTTCCCCTTTCTTTGGGCTTTCTTTGGGCTTTCTTTGGGCTTTTTTTGGGCTTCTTTCTCCTTTCTTTGGGCTTTCTTTGGGCTTTCTTACCCCTTTCTTTGGGCTTTCTTTGGGCTTTCTTTGGGCTTTCCTTGGGCTTCCTTTGGGCTTTCTTTGGGCTTTCTTTGGGCTTTCTTTGGGCTTTCTTTGGGCTTTCTTTCCCCTTTCTTTGGCTTTCTTTCCCCTTTCTTGGGCTTTCTTTGGGCTTTCTTTGTGCTTTCCTTGGGCTTTCTTTCCCCTTTCTTTGGGCATTCTTTGGGCTTTCTTTGGGCTTTATTTCCCCTTTCTTTGGGCTTTCTTTCCCCTTTCTTTGGGCTTTCTTTCCCCTTTCTTTGGGCTTTCTTTGGGCTTTCTTTGAGCTTCTTTGGGCTTACTTTGGGCTTTCTTTGGGCTTTCTTTCGGCTTTCTTTGGGCTTTCTTTCCCCTTTCTTTGGGCTTTCTTTCCCCTTTCTTTGGGCTTTCTTTGGGCTTTCTTTGGGCTTTCTTTGGACTTTCTTTGGGCTTTCTTTACCCTTTCTTTGGGCTTTCTTTGGGCTTTCTTTCCCCTTTCTTTGGGCTTTCTTTGGCTTTCTTTGGGCTTTCTTTGGGCTTTCTTGGGCTTTCTTTCCCCTTTCTTTGGCTTTCTTTCCCATTTCTTTGGGCTTTCTTTCCCCTTTCTTTGGGATTTCTTTCCCCTTTCTTTCCCCTTTCTTTGGGCTTTCATTGGGCTTTCTTTGGGCTTTCTTTCCCCTTTCTTTGGGCTTTCTTTGGGCTTTCCTTGGGCTTCCTTTGGGCTTTCTTTGGGCTTTCTTTGGAATTTCTTTGGTATTTCTTTGGGCTTTCTTTCCCCTTTCTTTGGGCTTTCTTTCCCCTTTCGTGGGGCTTTCTTTGGGCTTTCTTTGGGCTTTCTTTCCCCTTTCTTTGGGCTTTCTTTCCCCTTTCTTTGGGCTTTCTTTGGGCTTTCTTTGGGCTTTCTTTGGGCTTTCTTTGGGCTTTCCTTCCCCTTTCTTTGGGCTTTCTTTGGGCTTTCTTTGGGCTTTCTTTGGGCTTTATATGGGCTTTCTCTGGGATTTCTTTGGCTTTCTTTGGGCTTTCTCTGGGCTTTCTTTGGCCTTTCTTTGGGCTTTCTTTGGGCTTCTTTCCCCTTTCTTTGGGCTTTCTTTGGGCTTTCTTTCCCCTTTCTTTGGGCTTTCTTTGGGCTTTCTTTGGGCTTTCTTTCCCCTTTCTTTGGGCATTCTTTGGGCTTTCTTTCCCCTTTCTTTGGGCTTTCTTTCCCCTTTCTTTGGGCTTTCTTTCCCCTTTCTTTCACCTTTCTTTGGGCTTTCTTTGGGATTTCTTTGGGCTGTCTTTGGGCTTTCTTTGGGCTTTCTTTGGATTTCCTTGGGCTTTCTTTGGGCTTTCTTTGGGCTTTCTTTCCCCTTTCTTTGGGCTTTCTTTCCCCTTTCTTGGGGCTTCTTTGGGCTTTCTTTGGGCTTTCTTTCCCCTTTCTTTGGGCTTTCTTTCCCCTTTCTTTGGGCTTTCTTTGGCTTTCTTTGGGCTTTCTTTGGGCTTTCTTTGGGCTTTCCTTCCCCTTTCTTTGGGCTTTCTTTGGGCTTTCTTTGGGCTTTTTTTGGGCTTCGTTCTCCTTTCTTTGGGCTTTCTTTGGGCTTTCTTACCCCTTTCTTTGGGCTTTCTTTGGGCTTTCTTTGGGCTTTCCTTGGGCTTCCTTTGGGCTTTCTTTGGGCTTTCTTTGGGCTTTCTTCCCCCTTTCTTTGGGCTTTCTTTGGGCTTTCTTTGGGCTTTCTTTCCCCTTTCTTTGGGCTTTCTTTGGGCTTTCTTTGAGCTTCCTTTGGGCTTACTTTGGGCTTTCTTTGGGCTTTCTTTCGGCTTTCTTTGGGCTTTCTTTCCCCTTTCTTTGGGCTTTCTTTCCCCTTTCTTTGGGCTTTCTTTGGGCTTTCTTTGGGCTTTCTTTGGACTTTCTTTGGCCTTTCTTTACCCTTTCTTTGGGCTTTCTTTGGGCTTTCTTTCCCCTTTCTTTGGGCTTTCTTTGGGCTTTCTTTGGGCTTTCTTTGGGCTTTCTTTCCCCTTTCTTTCGGCTTTCTTTTGACTTTCTTTCTCCTTTCTTTAGGCTTTCTTTGGGCTTTCTTTCCCCTTTCTTTGGGCTTTCTTTGGGCTTTCTTTCCCCTTTCTTTGGGCTTTCTTTGGGCTATCTTCCCCTTTCTTTCCCCTTTCTTTGGGCTTTCTTTCCCCTTTCTTTGGGCTTTCTTTGGGCTTTCTTTCCCCTTTCTTTGGGCTTTCTTTCCCCTTTCTTTGGGCTTTCTTTCCCCTTTCTTTGGGCTTTCTTTCCCTTTCATTCTGCTTTCTTTGGGCTTTCTTTGGCCTTTCTTTCGGCTTTCCTTCCCCTTTCTTTGGGCTTTCTTTCCCCTTTCTTTGGCTTTCTTTCCCCTTTCTTTGGGCTTTCTTTCCCCTTTCTTTGGGCTTTCTTTCCCCTTTCTTTGGGCTTTCTTTCCCCTTTCTTTGGGCATTCTTTTGCCCTTTCTTAGGGCTTACTTTCCCCTTTCTCTGGGCTTTCTTTGGGCTTTCTTTCTCTTTCTTTGGGCTTTCTTTCCCCTTTCTTTGGGCTTTCTTTCCCTTTCTTTGGGCTTCTTTCTCCTTTCTTTGGGCTTTCTTTGGGCTTTCTTTCCCCTTTCTTTGGGCTTTCTTTGGGCTTTGTTTGGGCTTTCTTTGGGCTTTCTTTGGCTTTCTTTCCCCTTTCTTTGGCTTTCTTTTGGCTTTCTTTCCCCTTTCTTTAGGCTTTCTTTGGGATTTCTTTGGGCTTTCTTTCCCCTTTTTTTTTTTGCTTTCTTTGGCTTCCTTTCCCCTTTCTTTGGACGTTCTTTGGGCTTTCTTTCCCCTTTCTTTGGGCTTTCTTTGGGCTTTCTTTGGGCTATCTTCCCCTTTCTTTCGCCTTTCTTTGGGCTTTCTTTGGGCTTTCTTTCCCCTTTCTTTGGGCTTTCTTTGGGCTTTCTTTGGGCTTTCTTTCCCCTTTCTTTGGGCTTTCTTTCCCCTTTCTTTGGGCTTTCTTTCCCCTTTCTTTGGGCTTTCTTTCCCCTTTCTTTGGGCTTTCTTTCCCCTTTCTTTGGGCTTTCTTTGGGCTTTCTTTGGGCTTTTTTTGGGCTTTCTTTGGGCTTTCTTTCCCCTTCCTTTGGGCTTTCTTTGGGCTTTCTTTGGGCTTTCTTTGGGCTTCTTTCCCCTTTCTTGGGATTTCTTTGGGCTTTCTTTCCCCTTTCTTTGGGCTTTCTTTCCCCTTTCTTTGGGCTTTCTTTGGGCTTTCTTTGGGCTTTCTTTGGGCTTTCTTTCCCCTTTCTTTGGGCATTCTTTGGGCTTTCTTTCCCCTTTCTTTGGGTTTTCTTTGGCTGTCTTTGGGCTTTCTTTCCCCTTTCTTTGGGATTTCTTTGGGCTTTCTTTCCCCTTTCTTTGGGCTTTCTTTGGGCTTTCTTTGAGCTTCCTTTGGGCTTACTTTGGGCTTTCTTTGGGCTTTCTTTCGGCTTTCTTTGGGCTTTCTTTCCCCTTTCTTTGGGTTTTCTTTCCCCTTTCTTTTGGCTTTCATTGGGCTTTCTTTGGGCTTTCTTTCCCCTTTCTTTGGGCATTCTTTGGGCTTTCTTTCCCCTTTCTTTGGGCTTTCTTTGGGCTTTCTTTGTGCTTTCTTTCCCCTTTCTTTGGGCTTCCTTTTGGCTTTCTTTCCCCTTTCTTTAGGCTTTCTTTGGGCTTTCTTTGGGCTCTCTTTCCCCTTTCTTTGGGCTTTCTTTCCCCTTTCTTTGGACTTTCTTTGGGCTTTCTTTCCCCTTTCTTTGGGCTTTCTTTGGGCTATCTTCCCCTTTCTTTCCCCTTTCTTTGGGCTTTCTTTGGGCTTTCTTTCCTCTTTCTTTGGGCTTTCTTTGGGCTTTCTTTGGGCTTTCTTTGGGCTTTATTTCCCCTTTCTTTGGGCTTTCTTTCCCCTTTCTTTGGGCTTTCTTTCCCCTTTCTTTGGGCTTTCTTTGGGCTTTCTTTGGCTTTCTTTCCCCTTTCTTTGGGCTTTCTTTCCCATTTCTTTGGGCTTTCTTTCCCCTTTCTTTGGGATTTCTTTCCCCTTTCTTTCCCCTTTCTTTGGGCTTTCTTTGGGCTTTCTTTGGCTTTCATTGGGCTTTCTTTGGGCTTTCTTTCCCCTTTCTTTGGGCTTTCTTTGGGCTTTCCTTGGGCTTCCTTTGGGCTTTCTTTGGGCTTTCTTGGAATTTCTTTGGGATTTCTTTGGGCTTTCTTTCCCCTTTCTTTGGGCTTTCTTTCCCCTTTCGTGGGGCTTTCTTTGGGCTTTCTTTGGCTTTCTTTCCCCTTTCTTTGGGCTTTCTTTCCCCTTTCTTTGGGCTTTCTTTGGGCTTTCTTTGGGCTTTCTTTGGGCTTTCTTTGGGCTTTCCTTCCCCTTTCTTTGGGCTTTCTTTGGGCTTTCTTTGGGCTTTCTTTGGGCTTTATATGGGCTTTCTCTGGGCTTTCTTTGGGCTTTCTTTGGGCTTTCTCTGGGCTTTCTTTGGCCTTTCTTTGGGCTTTCTTTGGGCTTCTTTCCCCTTTCTTTGGGCTTTCTTTGGGCTTTCTTTCCCCTTTCTTTCCCCTTTCTTTGGACTTTCTTTGGGCTTTCTTTCCCCCTTTCTTTGGGCATTCTTTGGGCTTTCTTTCCCCTTTCTTTGGGCTTTCTTTCCCCTTTCTTTGGGCTTTCTTTCCCCTTTCTTTCACCTTTCTTTGGGCTTTCTTTGGGATTTCTTTGGGCTGTCTTTGGGCTTTCTTTGGGATTTCCTTGGGCTTTCTTTCCCCTTTCTTTGGGCTTTCTTTGGGCTTTCTTTGGGCTTTCCTTGGGCTTCCTTTGGGCTTTCTTTGGGCTTTCTTTGGGCTTTCTTTTGGCTTTCTTTGGGCTTTCTTTGGGCTTTCTTTCCCCTTTCTTTGGGCTTTCTTTCCCCTTTCTTGGGGCTTTCTTTGGGCTTTCTTTGGGCTTTCTTTCCCCTTTCTTTGGGCTTTCTTTCCCCTTTCATTGGGCTTTCTTTGGGCTTTCTTTGGGCTTTCTTTGGGCTTTCCTTCCCCTTTCTTTGGGCTTTCTTTGGGCTTTCTTTGGGCTTTTTTTGGGCTTCTTTCTCCTTTCTTTGGGCTTTCTTTGGGCTTTCTTTCCCCTTTCTTTGGGCTTTCTTTGGGCTTTCTTTGGGCTTTCCTTGGGCTTCCTTTGGGCTTTCTTTGGGCTTTCTTTGGGCTTTCTTTGGGCTTTCTTTGGGCTTTCTTTCCCCTTTCTTTGGGCATTCTTTGGGCTTTCTTTGGGCTTTCTTTCCCCTTTCTTTGGGCTTTCTTTGGGCTTTCTTTGGGCTTTCTTTCCCCTTTATTTGGGCTTTCTTTGGGCTTTCTTTGAGCTTCCTTTGGGCTTACTTTGGGCTTTCTTTGGGCTTTCTTTCGGCTTTCTTTGGGCTTTCTTTCCCCTTTCTTTGGGCTTTCTTTCCCCTTTCTTTGGGCTTTCTTTGGGCTTTCTTTGGGCTTTCTTTGGACTTTCTTTGGGCTTTCTTTACCCTTTCTTTGGGCTTTCTTTGGGCTTTCTTTCCCCTTTCTTTGGGCTTTCTTTGGGCTTTCTTTGGGCTTTCTTTGGGCTTTCTTTGGCCTTTCTTTCCCCTTTCTTTGGGCTTTCTTTGGGCTTTCTTTCCCCTTTCTTTGGACTTTCTTTGGGCTTTCTTTCCCCTTTCTTTGGGCTTTCTTTGCGCTATCTTCCCCTTTCTTTCCCCTTTCTTTGGGCTTTCTTTCCCCTTTCTTTGGCTTTCTTTGGGCTTTCTTTCCCCTTTCTTTGGGCTTTCTTTCCCCTTTCTTTGGGCTTTCTTTCCCCTTTCTTTGGGCTTTCTTTCCCTTTCATTCTGCTTTCTTTGGGCTTTCTTTGGCCTTTCTTTCGGCTTTCCTTCCCCTTTCTTTGGGCTTTCTTTCCCCTTTCTTTGGCTTTCTTTCCCCTTTCTTTGGGCTTTCTTTCCCCTTTCTTTGGGCTTTCTTTCCCCTTTCTTTGGGCTTTCTTTCCCCTTTCTTTGGGCTGTCTTTGGGCTTTCTTTGGGCTTTCTTTGGGCTTTCTTTCCCCTTTCTTTGGGCTTTCTTTGGGCTTTCTTTGGCTTTCCTTGGGCTTCCTTTGGGCTTTCTTTGGGCTTTCTTTGGGCTTTCTTTGGGATTTATTTGTGATTTCTTTCGGCTTTCTTTGGGATTTCTTTGTGATTTCTTTGGGCTTTCTTTACCCTTTCTTTGGCCTTTCTTTCCCCTTTCTTTTGCTTTCTTTGCCCTTTCTTTGGCTTTCTTTCCCCTTTCTTTGGGCATTCTTTTGCCCTTTCTTAGGGCTTACTTTCCCCTTTCTTTGGGCTTTCTTTGGGCTTTCTTTCCACTTTCTTTGGGCTTTCTTTCCCCTTTCTTTGGGCTTCTTTCTCCTTTCTTTGGGCTTTCTTTGGGCTTTCTTTCCCCTTTCTTTGGGCTTTCTTTCCCCTTTCTTTGGGCTTTCTTTCCCCTTTCTTTTGGCTTTCTTTCTCATTTATTTTCCCTTTCTTTGGGCTTTCTTTCCCCTTTCTTTGGGCTTTCTTTCCCCTTCCTTTGGGCTTTCTTTGGGCTTTCTTTGGGCTTTCTTTGGGGTTTCTTTCCCCTTTCTTTGGGCTTTCTTTGGGCTTTGTTTGGGCTTTCTTTGGGCTTTCTTTGGGCTTTCTTTCCCCTTTCTTTGGGCTTTCTTTTGGCTTTCTTTCCCCTTTCTTTAGGCTTTCTTTGGGCTTTCTTTGGGCTTTCTTTCCCCTTTTTTTTTTGCTTTCTTTGGCTTTCTTTCCCCTTTCTTTGGACTTTCTTTGGGCTTTCTTTCCCCTTTCTTTGGGCTTTCTTTGGGCTTTCTTTGGGCTATCTTCCCCTTTCTTTCGCCTTTCTTTGGGCTTTCTTTGGGCTTTCTTTCCCCTTTCTTTGGGCTTTCTTTGGGCTTTCTTTGGGCTTTCTTTGGGCTTTCTTTCCCCTTTCTTTGGGCTTTCTTTCCCCTTTCGTGGGGCTTTCTTTGGGCTTTCTTTGGGCTTTCTTTCCCCTTTCTTTGGGCTTTCTTTCCCCTTCCTTTGGGCTTTCTTTGGGCTTTCTTTGGGCTTTCTTTGGGCTTTCCTTCCCCTTTCTTTGGGCTTTCTTTGGGCTTTCTTTGGGCTTTCTATGGCCTTTCTATGGCCTTTCTCTGGGCTTTCTTTGGGCTTTCTTTGGGCTTTCTTTGGGCTTTCTTTGGGCTACTTTCCCCTTTCTTTGGACTTTCTTCTTGGACTTTCTTTGGGCTTTCTTTCCCTTTCTTTGGGCTTCTTTCCCCTTTCTTTGGCTTTCTTTGGCTTTCTTTGGGGCTTTCTTCCCCTTTCTTTCGGCATTCTTTGGGCTTTCTTTCCACTTTCTTTGGACTTTCTTTGGGCTGTCTTTGGGCTTTCTTTCCCCTTTCTTTGGGCTTTCTTTGGCTTTCTTTCCCCTTTCTTTGGGCTTTCTTTGGGCTTTCTTTCCCCCTTTCTTTGGGCTTTCTTTCCCCTTTCTTTTGGCTTTCATTGGGCTTTCTTTGGGCCTCTTTCCCCTTCTTTGGGCTTTCTTTGGGCTTTCTTTGTGCTTTCTTTCCCATTTCTTTGGGCTTTCTTTTGGGCTTTCTTTCCCCTTTCTTTAGGCTTTCTTTGGGATTCTTTGGGCTTTCTTTGGCTTTCTTTGGGCTTTCTTTCCCCTTCTTTGGGCTTTCTTTCCCCTTTCTTTGGACTTTCTTTGGGCTTTCTTTCCCCTTTCTTTGGGCTTTCTTTTGGCTATCTTCCCTTTCTTTCCCCTTTCTTTGGGCTTTCTTGGGCTTTCTTTCCCCTTTCTTTGGGCTTTCTTTTGGCTTTCTTTGGGCTTTCTTTGGGCTTTATTTCCCCTTTCTTTGGGCTTTCTTTCCCCTTTCTTTGGGCTTTCTATCCCCTTTCTTTGGCTTTCTTTCCCCTTTCTTTGGGCTTTCTTTCCCCTTTCTTTGGGCTTTCTTTGGGCTTTCTTTGGGCTTCTTTCCCCTTTCTTTGGGCTTTCTTTCCCATTTCTTTGGGCTTTCTTCCCCTTTCTTTGGGATTTCTTTCTCCTTTCTTTCCCCTTTCTTTGGGCTTTCTTTGGGCTTTCTTTGGGCTTTCTTTGGGCTTTCTTTGGGCTTTCTTTCCCCTTTCTTTGGGCTTTCTTTGGGCTTTCTTTGGGCTTTCCTTGGGCTTCCTTTGGGCTTTCTTTGGGCTTCTTTGGAATTTCTTGGGATTTCTTTGGGATTTCTTCCCCTTTCTTTGGGCTTTCTTTCCCCTTTCGTGGGGCTTTCTTTGGCCTTTCTTTGGCTTTCTTTGGGCTTTCTATGGGCTTTCTCTGGGCTTTCTTTGGGCTTTCTTTGGGCTTTCCTTGGGCTTCCTTTGGGCTTTCTTTGGGCTTTCTTTGGAATTTCTTTGGGATTTCTTGGGATTTCTTTCCCCTTTCTTTGGGCTTTCTTTCCCCTTTCTTTGGCCTTTCTTTCCCCTTTCTTTGGGCTTTCTTTGGGCTTTCTTTGGGCTTTCTTTCCCCTTTCTTTCCCCTTTCTTTGGGCTTTCTTTCCCTTTCTTTGGGCTTTCTTTGGGCTTTCTTTCTCCTTTATTTTCCCTTTCTTTGGGCTTTCTTTCCCCTTTCTTTGGGCTTCTTTGGGCTTTCTTTCCCCTTTCCTTGGGCTTTCTTTGGGCTTTCTTTGGGATTTCTTTGGGCTTTCTTTCCCTTTCTTTGGGCTTTTCTTTGGGCTTTCTTTGGGCTTTCTTTCCCCTTTCTTTGGGCTTTCTTTCCCCTTTCTTTGGGCTTTCTTTCCCCTTTCTTTGGGCTTTCTTCCCCCCTTTCTTTGGGCTTTTCTTTGGGATTTCTTTGGGCTTTCTTTCCCCTTTCTTTCGGCTTTCTTTCCCCTTTCTTTGGGCTTTCTTTCCCCTTTCTTTGGGCTTTCTTTCCCCTTTCTTTCACCTTTCTTTGGGCTTTCTTTGGGATTTCTTTGGGCTGTCTTTGGGCTTTCTTTGGGCTTTCTTTGGGATTTCCTTTGGCTTTCTTTCCCCTTTCTTTGGGTTTTCTTTGGGGCTTTCTTTGGGCTTTCCTTGGGCTTCCTTTGGGCTTTCTTTCCCCTTTCTTTGGGCTTTCTTTGGGCTTTCTTGGGCTTTCTTTGGGCTTTCTTTTGGGCTTTCTTTGGGCTTTCTTTGGGCTGTTCTTTCCCCTTTCTTTGGGCTTTCTTTCCCCTTTCTTTGGGCTTTCTTTGGGCTTTCTTTGGGCTTTCCTTCCCCTTTCTTTGGGCTTTCTTTCCCCTTTCTTTGGCTTTCTTTCCCTTTCTTTGGGCTTTCTTCTGGGCTTTCTCTTTGGGCTTTCTTTGGCTTCTTTCTCCTTTCTTTGGGCTTTTCTGTTGGGCTTTCTTTCCCCTTTCTTTGGGCTTTCTTTGGGCTTTCTTTGGGCTTTCTTTCCCCTTTCTTTGGGCTTTCTTTCCCCTTTCTTTGGGCTTTCTTTCCCCTTTCCTTGGGCTTTCTTTCCACTTTCTTTGGGCTTTCTTTCATCTTTCTTTGGGCTTTCTGGTGGCTTTCTTTCCCCTTTCTTTGGGCTTTCTTTCCCCTTTCTTTGGGCTTTCTTTGGGCTTTCTTTGTGCTTTCTTTGGACTTTCTTTCCCCTTTCTTTGGGCATTCTTTGGGCTTTCTTTGGGCTTTCTTTCCCCTTTCTTTGGGCTTTCTTTGGGCTTTCTTTGAGCTTCCTTTGGGCTTACTTTGGGCTTTCTTTGGCTTTCTTTCGGCTTTCTTTGGGCTTTCTTTCCCCTTTCTTTGGGCTTTCTTTCCCCTTTCTTTGGGCTTTCTTTGGGCTTTGTTTGGACTTTCTTTGGGCTTTCTTTACCCTTTCTTTGGGCTTTCTTTGGGCTTTCTTTCCCGTTTCTTTGGGCTTTCTTTGGGCTTTCTTTGGGCTTTCTTTCCCTTTCTTTGGGCTTTCTTTTGGCTTTCTTTCTCCTTTCTTTAGGCTTTCGTTGGGCTTTTTTGGGCTTTCTTTCCCCTTTCTTTGGGCTTTCTTTGGCCTTTCTTTCCCCTTTCTTTGGACTTTCTTTGGGCTTTCTTTCCCCTTTCTTTGGACTTTCTTTGGGCTATCTTCCCCTTTCTTTCCCCTTTCTTTGGGCTTTCTTTCCCCTTTCTTTGGGCTTTCTTTGGGCTTTCTTTGGGCTTTCTTTCCCCTTTCTTTGGGCTTTCTTTCCCCTTTCTTTGGGCTTTCTTTCCCCTTTCTTTGGGCTTTCTTTCCCTTTCATTCTGCTTTCTTTGGGCTTTCTTTGGCCTTTCTTTCGGCTTTCCTTCCCCTTCTTTGGGCTTTCTTTCCCTTTCTTTGGCTTTCTTTCCCCTTTCTTTGGGCTTTCATTCCCCTTTCTTTGGGCTTTCTTTGGGCTTTCTTTGGGCTGTGTTTGGGCTCTCTTTGGGCTTTCTTTGGCTTTCTTTGGGCTTTCTTTCCCCTTTCTTTGGGCTTTTCTTTCCCCTTTCTTTGGGCTTTCCTTGGGCTTCCTTTGGGCTTTCTTTGGGCTTTCTTTGGGCTTTCTTTGGGATTACTTTGGGATTTCTTTGGGCTTTCTTTCCCCTTTCTTTGGGCTTTCTTTCCCCTTCTTTTGGCTTTCTTTGCCCTTTCTTTGGGCTTTCTTTCCCCTTTCTTTGGGCTTTCTTTGGGCTTTCTTTCCCCTTTCCTTGGGCTTTCTTTGGGCTTTCTTTGAAATTTCCTTGGGCTTTCATTCCCCTTTCTTTGGGCTTTCTTTCCCCTTTCTTGTGGCTTTCTTTGGGCTTTCTTTGGGCTTTCTTTCCCCTTTCTTTGGCATTCTTTCCCCTTTCTTTGGGCTTTCTTTCCCCTTTCTTTGGGCTTTCTTTGGGCTTTCTATGGGCTTTCTCTGGGCTTTCTTTGGGCTTTATTTGGGCTTTCTTTGGGCTTATTTGGGCTTTCTTTGGGCTTTCTTTCCCCTTTCTTTGGCTTTCTTTCCCCTTTCTTTGGGCTTTCTTTGGGATTTCTTGGGCTTTCTTTGGGCTTTCTTTCCCCTTTCTTTGGGCTTTCTTTCCCCTTTCTTTGTGCTTTCTTTCCCCTTTCTTTGGGCTTTCTTTCCTCTTTCTTTGGGGTTTCTTTGGGTTTTCTTTCCCCTTTCTTTGGGCTTCTTTCCCCTTTCTTTGGGCTTTCCTTACCCTTTCTTTCCCCTTTCTTTGGCTTTCTTTGGGCTTTCTTTCCCCTTTCTTTGGGCTTTCTTTGGGCTTTCTTTCCCTTTTCCTTGGGCTTTCTTTGGGCTTTCTTTCCCCTTTGTTTGGGCTTTCTTTGGGCTTTCTTTGGGCTTTCTTTGGGCTTTCTTTGGGCTTTCCTTGGGCTTTCTTTGGGCTTTTTTTGGCCTTTCTTTGGGCTTTCTTTCCCCTTTCTTTGGGCTTTCTATGGGCTTTCTTTCGGCTTTCTTTCCCCTTTCTTTGGGCTTTCTTTCCCCTTCTTTGGGCTTTCTTTGGGCTTTCTTTCCCCTTTCTTTGGGCTTTCTTTGTTCTTTCTTTCCCTTTCTTTGGGCTTTCTTTGGGCTTTCTTTCCCCTTTCTTTGGGCTTTCTTTGGGCTTTCTTTGGGCTTTCTTTCCCCTTTCTTTGGGCTTTCTTTGGGCTTTCTTTCCCTTTTCCTTGGCTTTCCTGGTCTTTGGGCTTTCTTCCCCTTTCTTTAGGCTTTCTTTGGGCTTTCTTCGGGCTTTCTTTCCCCTTTCTTTGGGCTTTCTTTGGGCTTTCTTTCCCCTTTCTTTGGACTTTCTTTGGGCTTTCTTTCCCCTTTCTTTGGGCTTTCTTTGGGCTATCTTCCCCCTTTCTTCCCCTTTCTTTGGGCTTTCTTTGGGCTTTCTTTCCCCTTTCTTTGGGCTTTCTTTGGGCCTTTCTTTGGGCTTTCTTTCCCCTTTCTTTGGGCTTTCTTTCCCCTTTCTTTGGGCTTTCTTTCCCCTTTCTTTGGGCTTTCTTTCCCCTTTCTTGGCTTTCTTTCCCCTTTCTTTGGGCTTTCTTTCCCATTTCCTTGAGCTTTCTTTCCCCTTTCTTTGGGATTTCTTTCCCCTTTCTTTGGGCTTTCTTTCCCTTTTCTTTCCCCTTTATTTGGGCTTTCTTTGGGCTTTCTTTGGGCTGTCTTTGGGCTTTCTTTGGGCTTTCTTTCCCCTTTCTTTGGGCTTTCTTAACCCTTTCTTTCCCCTTTCTTTGGGCTTTCCTTGGGCTTCCTTTGGGCCTTTCTTTGGGCTTTCTTTGGGCTTTCTTTGGGATTTCTTTGGGATTTCTTTTGGCTTTCTTTCCCCTTTCTTGTGGCTTTCTTAGGGCTTTCTTTCCCCTTTCTTTCGGCTTTCTTTGCCCTTTCTTTGGCTTTCTTTGCCATTTCTTTGGGCTTTCTTTGCCCTTTCTTTGGGCTTTCTTTGCCCTTTCTTAGTGCTTACTTTCCCCTTTCTTTGGGCTTTCTTTGGGCTTTCTCTCCCATTTCCTTGGGCTTTCTTTCCCTTTCTTTGGGCTTTCTTTCCCCTTTCTTTGGGCTTTCTTTCCCCTTTCTTTGGGCTTTCTTTGGGCTTTCTTTCCCCTTTCTTTGGGCTTTCTTTCCCCTTTCTTTGGGCTTTCTTTGGGCTTTCTTTCTCCTTTATTTTCCCTTTCTTTGGGCTTTCTTTTCCCATTTCTTTGGGCTTCTTTGGGCTTTCTTTGGGCTTTCTTTCACCTTTCTTTGGGCTTTCTTTCCCCTTTCCTTGGGCTTTCTTTGGGCTTTCTTTGGGCTTTCTTTGCCCTTTCTTTGGGCTTTCTTTGGCCTTTCTTTGGGCTTTCTTGGGCTTTCGATGGGCTTTCTCTGGATTTCTTTGGGCTTTATTTGGGCTTTCTTTGGGCTTCTTTCCCCTTTCTTTGGGCTTTCTTTGGGCTTTCTTTCCCCTTTCTTTGGCCTTTCTTTCCTCTTTCTTTGGGCTTTCTTTGGGCTTTCTTTGGCCTTTCTTTGGGCTTTCTTCGGGCTTTCTTTCCCCTTTCTTTGGGCTTTCTTTCCCCTTTCTTTGGGCTTTCTTTCCCCTTCCTTTGGGCTTTCTTTGGGCTTTCTTTGGGCTTTCTTTGGGCTTTCTTTGGGCTTTCCTTCCCTTTCTTTGGGCTTTCTTTGGGCTGTCTTTGGGCTTTCTATGGCCTTTCTATGGCCTTTCTCTGGGCTTTCTTTGGCTTTCTTTGGGCTTTCTTTGGGCTTCTTTCCCCTTTCTTTGGGCTTTCTTTGGGCTTTCTTTCCCCTTTCTTTGGGCTTTCTTTCCCCTTTCTTTGGGCTTTCTTTCCCCTTTCTTTGGGCTTTCTTTGGGATTTCTATGGGCTTTCTCTGGGCTTTCTTTGGGCTTTATTTGGGCTTTCTTTTGGGCTTTCTTTCCCCTTTCTTTGCTTTCTTTCCCCTTTCTTTGGGTTTTCTTTTCCCTTCTTTGGGCTTTCTTTCCCCTTTCTTTGGGCTTTCTTTCCCCTTTCTTTGTGCTTTATTTCCCCTTTCTTTGGGCTTTCTTGGCCTTTCTTTGGGCTTTCTTTGGGCTTTCTATTGGCTTTCTCTGGGCTTTCTTTGGGCTTTATTTGGGCTTTCTTTGGGCTTCTTTCCCCTTTCTTTGGGCTTTCTTTGGGCTTTCTTTCCCCTTTCTTTGGGCTTTCTTTGGGTTTTCTTCCCTTTTCCTTGGCTTTCTTTGGGCTTTCTTTCCCCTTTGTTTGGGCTTTCTTTGGGCTTTCTTTGGGCTTTCTTTGTGCTTTCTTTGGGCTTTCCTTGGGCTTTCTCTGGGCTTTTTTTGGGCTTTCTTTCCCCTTTCTTTGGGCTTTCTTTCCCTTTCTTGTGGCTTTCTTGTGGCTTTCTTTGGGCTTCTTTCCCCTTTCTTGGGCTTTCTTTGGCCTTTCTTTGGGCTTTCTTTGGCTTCCTATTGGCTTTCTCTGGGCTTTCTTTGGGCTTTATTTGGGCTTTCTTTCCCCTTTCTTTGGGCTTTCTTTGGGCTTTCTTTGGGCTTTCCTTGGGCTTCCTTTGGGCTTTCTTTGGGCTTTCTTTGGAATTTCTTTGGGATTTCTTTGGCTTTCTTTCCCCTTTCTTTGGGCTTTCTTTCCCCTTTCGTGGGGCTTTCTTTGGCCTTTCTTTGGGCTTTATTTGGGCTTTCTATGGGCTTTCTCTGGGCTTTCTTTGGGCTTTATTTGGGCTTTCTTTGGGCTTCTTTCCCCTTTCTTTGGGCTTTCTTTGGGCTTTCTTTCCCCTTTCTTTGGCCTTTCTTTCCCCTTTCTTTGGGCTTTCTTTGGCTTTCTTTGGGCTTTCTTTGGGCTTTCTTTGGCTTTCTTTGGGCTTTCTTTGGATTTCTTTGGGCTGTCTTTGGGCTTTCTTTGGGCTTTCTTTGGGATTTCCTTTGGCTTTCTTTCCCCTTTCTTTGGATTTCTTTGGGCTTTCTTTGGGATTTCCTTGGGCTTCCTTTGGGCTTTCTTTGGGCTTTCTTTGGGCTTCCTTTGGGCTTTCTTTGGGCTTTCTTTGGGCTTTCTTTCCCCTTTCTTTGGGCTTTCTTTCCCCTTTCTTGGGGCTTTCTTTGGGCTTTCTTTGGGCTTTCTTTCCCCTTTCTTTGGCTTTCTTTCCCCTTTCTTTGGGCTTTCTTTGGGCTTTCTTTGGGCTTTCCTTCCCCTTTCTTTGGGCTTTCTTTGGGCTTTCTTTGGGCTTTCTTTGGGCTTTCCTTGGGCTTTCTCTGGGCTTTCTTTGGGCATTCTTTGAGCTTTCTTTGGGCTTCTTTCTCCTTTCTTTGGGCTTTCTTTGGGCTTTCTTTCCCCTTTTGGGCTTTCTTTCCCCTTTCTTTGGGCTTTCTTTCCCCTTTCTTTGGGCTTTCTTTCCCCTTTCTTTGGGCTTTCTTTCCCCTTTCCGTGGGCTTTCTTTCCACTTTCTTTGGGCTTTCTTTCATCTTTCTTTGGGCTTTCTGGTGGCTTTCTTTCCCCTTTCTTTGGGCTTTCTTTCCGCTTTCTTTGGGCTTTCTTTGGGCTTTCTTTCCCCTTTCTTTGGGCTTTCTTTGGGCTTTCTTTGTGCTTTCTTTGGGCTTTCTTTCCCCTTTCTTTGGGCATTCTTTGGGCTTTCTTTGGGCTTTCTTTCCCCTTTCTTTGGGCTTTCTTTGGGCTTTCTTTGAGCTTCCTTTGGGCTTACTTTGGGCTTTCTTTGGGCTTTCTTTCGGCTTTCTTTGGCTTTCTTTCCACTTTCTTTGGGCTTTCTTTCCCCTTTCTTTGGGCTTTCTTTGGGCTTTCTTTGGGCTTTGTTTGGACTTTCTTTGGGCTTTCTTTACCCTTTCTTTGGGCTTTCTTTGGGCTTTCTTTCCCCTTTCTTTGGGCTTTCTTTGGGCTTTCTTTGGGCTTTCTTTGTTCTTTCTTTCCCCTTTCTTTGGGCTTTCTTTTGGCTTTCTTTCTCCTTTCTTTAGGCTTTCGTTGGGCTTTCTTTGGGCTTTCTTTCCCCTTCCTTTGGGCTTTCTTTGGCCTTTCTTTCCCCTTTCTTTGGACTTTCTTTGGGCTTTCTTTCCCCTTTCTTTGGGCTTTCTTTGCGCTATCTTCCCCTTTCTTTCCCCTTTCTTTGGGCTTTCTTTCCCCTTCCTTTGGGCTTTCTTTGGGCTTTCTTTGGGCTTTCTTTCCCCTTTCTTTGGGCTTTCTTTCCCCTTTCTTTGGGCTTTCTTTCCCTTTCATTCTGCTTTCTTTGGGCTTTCTTTGGCCTTTCTTTCGGCTTTCCTTCCCTTTCTTTGGGCTTTCTTTCCCCTTTCTTTGGCTTTCTTTCCCCTTTCTTTGGGATTTCTTTCCCCTTTCTTTGGGCTTTCTTTCCCCTTTCTTTGGGCTTTCTTTCCCCTTTCTTTGGGCTTTCTTTGGGCTTTCTTTGGGCTTTCTTTCCCCTTTCTTTGGGCTTTCTTTGGGCTTTCTTTGGGCTTTCCTTGGGCTTCCTTTGGGCTTTCTTTGGGCTTTCTGTGGGCTTTCTTTGGGATTTCTTTGGGGTTTCTTTGGGCTTTCTTTCCCCTTTGTTTGGGCTTTCTTTCCCCTTTCTTTTGGCTTTCTTTGCCCTTTCTTTGGGCTTTCTTTGCCCTTTCTTTGGGCTTTCTTTGCCCTTTCTAAGGGCTTACTTTCCCCTTTCTTTGGGCTTTCTTTGGGCTTTCTTTCTCTTTCTTTGGGCTTTCTTTCCCCTTTTTTTGGGCTTTCTTTCCCCTTTCTTTGGGCTTCTTTCTCCTTTCTTTGGGCTTCCTTTGGGCTTTCTTTCCCCTTTCTTTGGGCTTTCTTTCCCCTTTCTTTGGGCTTTCTTTGGGCTTTCTTTCTCCTTTATTTTCCCTTTCTTTGGCTTTCTTTCCCTTTCTTTGGGCTTTCTTTGGGCTTTCTTTCCCCTTTCCTTGGGCTTTCTTTGGGCTTTCTTTGAAATTTCCTTGGGCTTTCTTTCCCCTTTCTTTGGGCTTTCTTTCCCCTTTCTTGTGGCTTTCTTTGGGCTTTCTTTGGGCTTTCTTTCCCCTTTCTTTGGGCTTTCTTTCCCCTTTCTTTGGGCTTTCTTTGGCCTTTCTTTGGCCTTTCTTTCCCCTTTCTTTTGGCTTTCTTTGCCCTTTCTTTGGGCTTTCTTTCCCCTTTCTTTGGGCATTCTTTGGCCCTTTCTTAGGGCTTACTTTCCCCTTTCTTTGGGCTTTCTTTGGGCTTTCTTTCTCTTTCTTTGGGCTTTCTTTCCACTTTCTTTGGGCTTTCTTTCCCCTTTCTTTGGGCTTCTTTCTCCTTTCTTTGGCTTTCTTTGGGCTTTCTTTCCCCTTTCTTTGGGCTTTCTTTCCCCTTTCTTTGGGCTTTCTTTCCCCTTTCTTTTTGCTTTCTTTCTCATTTATTTTCCCTTTCTTTGGGCTTTCTTTCCCCTTTCTTTGGGCTTTCTTTCCCCTTCCTTTGGGCTTTCTTTGGGCTTTCTTTTGGCTTTCTTTGGGGTTTCTTTCCTCTTTCTTTGGGCTTTCTTTGGGCTTTGTTTGGGCTTTCTTTGGGCTTTCTTTGGCTTTCTTTCCCCTTTCTTTGGGCTTTCTTTTGGCTTTCTTTCCCCTTTCTTTAGGCTTTCTTTGGGCTTTCTTTGGGCTTTCTTTCCCCCTTTTTTTTTGCTTTTTTTGGGCTTTCTTTCCCCTTTCTTTGGACTTTCTTTGGGCTTTCTTTCCCCTTTCTTTGGGCTTTCTTTGGGCTTTCTTTGGGCTATCTTCCCCTTTCTTTCGCCTTTCTTTGGGCTTTCTTTGGGCTTTCTTTCCCCTTTCTTTGGGCTTTCTTTGGGCTTTCTTTGGGCTTTCTTTGGGCTTTCTTTCCCATTTCTTTGGGCTTTCTTTCCCCTTTCTTTGGGCTTTCTTTCCCCTTTCTTTGGGCTTTCTTTCCCCTTTCTTTGGGCTTTCTTTCCCCTTCCTTTGGGCTTTCTTTGGGCTTTCTTGGGCTTTCTTTGGGCTTTCCTTCCCCTTTCTTTGGGCTTTCTTTGGGCTTTCTTTGGGCTTTCTATGGCCTTTCTATGGCCTTTCTCTGGGCTTTCTTTGGGCTTTCTTTGGGCTTTCTTTGGGCTTTCTTTGGGCTTCTTTCCCCTTTCTTTGGACTTTCTTTGGGCTTTCTTTCCCCTTTCTTTGGGCTTTCTTTCCCCTTTCTTTGGGCTTTCTTTGGGCTTTCTTTGGGCTTTCTTTCCCCTTTCTTTCGGCATTCTTTGGGCTTTCTTTCCACTTTCTTTGGGCTTTCTTTGGGCTGTCTTTGGGCTTTCTTTCCCCTTTCTTTGGGCTTTCTTTGGGCTTTCTTTCCCCTTTCTTTGGGCTTTCTTTGGGCTTTCTTTCCCCTTTCTTTGGGCTTTCTTTCCCCTTTCTTTTGGCTTTCATTGGGCTTTCTTTGGGCCTCTTTCCCCTTTCTTTGGGTATTCTTTGGGCTTTCTTTCCCCCTTCTTTGGGCTTTCTTTGGGCTTTCTTTGTGCTTTCTTTCCCATTTCTTTGGGCTTTCTTTTGGGCTTTCTTTCCCCTTTCTTTAGGCTTTCTTTGGGATTTCTTTGGGCTTTCTTTGGGCTTTCTTTGGGCTTTCTTTCCCCTTTCTTTGGGCTTTCTTTCCCCTTTCTTTGGACTTTCTTTGGGCTTTCTTTCCCCTTTCTTTGGGCTTTCTTTGGGCTATCTTCCCCTTTCTTTCCCCTTTCTTTGGGCTTTCTTTGGCTTTCTTTCCCCTTTCTTTGGGCTTTCTTTTGGCTTTCTTTGGGCTTTCTTTGGGCTTTATTTCCCCTTTCTTTGGGCTTTCTTTCCCCTTTCTTTGGGCTTTCTATCCCCTTTCTTTGGGCTTTCTTTCCCCTTTCTTTGGGCTTTCTTTCCCCTTTCTTTGGGCTTTCTTTGGGCTTTCTTTGGGCTTTCTTTCCCCTTTCTTTGAGCTTTCTTTCCCATTTCTTTGGGCTTTCTTTCCCCTTTCTTTGGGATTTCTTTCTCCTTTCTTTCCCTTTCTTTGGGCTTTCTTTGGGCTTTCTTTGGGCTTTCTTTGGGCTTTCTTTGGGCTTTCTTTCCCCTTTCTTTGGGCTTTCTTTGGGCTTTCTTTGGGCTTTCCTTGGGCTTCCTTTGGGCTTTCTTTGGGCTTCTTTGGAATTTCTTTGGGATTTCTTTGGGATTTCTTTCCCCTTTCTTTGGGCTTTCTTTCCCCTTTCGTGGGGCTTTCTTTGGCCTTTCTTTGTGCTTTCTTTGGGCTTTCTATGGGCTTTCTCTGGGCTTTCTTTGGGCTTTCTTTGGGCTTTCTTTGGGCTTTCCTTGGGCTTCCTTTGGGCTTTCTTTGGGCTTTCTTTGGAATTTCTTTGGGATTTCTTTGGGATTTCTTTCCCCTTTCTTTGGGCTTTCTTTCCCCTTTCTTTGGCCTTTCTTTCCCCTTTCTTTGGGCTTTCTTTGGGCTTTCTTTGGGCTTTCTTTCCCTTTCTTTCCCCTTTCTTTGGGCTTTCTTTCCCCTTTCTTTGGGCTTTCTTTGGGCTTTCTTTCTCCTTTATTTTCCCTTTCTTTGGGCTTTCTTTCCCCTTTCTTTGGGCTTTCTTTGGGCTTTCTTTCCCCTTTCCTTGGGCTTTCTTTGGGCTTTCTTTGGGATTTCTTTGGGCTTTCTTTCCCCTTTCTTTGGGCTTTCTTTGGGCTTTCTTTGGGCTTTCTTTCCCCTTTCTTTGGGCTTTCTTTCCCCTTTCTTTGGGCTTTCTTCCCCCTTTCTTTGGGCTTTCTTTGGGATTTCTTTGGGCTTTCTTTCCCCTTTCTTTGGGCTTTATTTCCCCTTTCTTTGGGATTTCTTTCCCCTTTCTTTGGGATTTCTTTCCCTTTCTTTGGGCTTTCTTTCCCCTTTCTTTGGGCTTTCTTTCCCCTTTCTTTCACCTTTCTTTGGGCTTTCTTTGGGATTTCTTTGGGCTGTCTTTGGGCTTTCTTTGGGCTTTCTTTGGATTTCCTTTGGCTTTCTTTCCCCTTTCTTTGGGTTTTCTTTGGGCTTTCTTTGGGCTTTCCTTGGGCTTCCTTTGGGCTTTCTTTCCCCTTCTTTGGGCTTTCTTTGGGCTTTCTTTGTGCTTTCTTTCCATTTCTTTGGGCTTTCTTTTGGGCTTTCTTTCCCCTTTCTTTAGGCTTTCTTTGGGATTTCTTTGGGCTTTCTTTGGGCTTTCTTTGGGCTTTCTTTCCCCTTTCTTTGGGCTTTCTTTCCCCTTTCTTTGGACTTTCTTTGGGCTTTCTTTCCCCTTTCTTTGGGCTTTCTTTGGGCTATCTTCCCCTTTCTTTCCCCTTTCTTTGGGCTTTCTTTGGGCTTTCTTTCCCCTTTCTTTGGGCTTTCTTTTGGCTTTCTTTGGGCTTTCTTTGGGCTTTATTTCCCCTTTCTTTGGGCTTTCTTTCCCCTTTCTTTGGGCTTTCTATCCCTTTCTTTGGGCTTTCTTTCCCCTTTCTTTGGGCTTTCTTTCCCCTTTCTTTGGGCTTTCTTTGGGCTTTCTTTGGGCTTTCTTTCCCCTTTCTTTGAGCTTTCTTTCCATTTCTTTGGGCTTTCTTTCCCCTTTCTTTGGGATTTCTTTCTCCTTTCTTTCCCCTTTCTTTGGGCTTTCTTTGGGCTTTCTTTGGGCTTTCTTTGGGCTTTCTTTGGGCTTTCTTTCCCTTTCTTTGGGCTTTCTTTGGGCTTTCTTTGGGCTTTCCTTGGGCTTCCTTTGGGCTTTCTTTGGGCTTCTTTGGAATTTCTTTGGGATTTCTTTGGGATTTCTTTCCCCTTTCTTTGGGCTTTCTTTCCCCTTTCGTGGGGCTTTCTTTGGCCTTTCTTTGTGCTTTCTTTGGGCTTTCTATGGGCTTTCTCTGGCTTTCTTTGGGCTTTCTTTGGGCTTTCTTTGGGCTTTCCTTGGGCTTCCTTTGGGCTTTCTTTGGGCTTTCTTTGGAATTTCTTTGGGATTTCTTTGGGATTTCTTTCCCTTTCTTTGGGCTTTCTTTCCCCTTTCTTTGGCCTTTCTTTCCCCTTTCTTTGGGCTTTCTTTGGGCTTTCTTTGGGCTTTCTTTCCCCTTTCTTTCCCTTTCTTTGGGCTTTCTTTCCCCTTTCTTTGGGCTTTCTTTGGGCTTTCTTTCTCCTTTATTTTCCCTTTCTTTGGGCTTTCTTTCCCCTTTCTTTGGGCTTTCTTTGGGCTTTCTTTCCCCTTTCCTTGGGCTTTCTTTGGGCTTTCTTTGGGATTTCTTTGGGCTTTCTTTCCCCTTTCTTTGGGCTTTCTTTGGGCTTTCTTTGGGCTTTCTTTCCCCTTTCTTTGGGCTTTCTTTCCCCTTTCTTTGGGCTTTCTTCCCCCTTTCTTTGGGCTTTCTTTGGGATTTCTTTGGGCTTTCTTTCCCCTTTCTTTGGGCTTTATTTCCCCTTTCTTTGGGATTTCTTTCCCCTTTCTTTGGATTTCTTTCCCCTTTCTTTGGGCTTTCTTTCCCCTTTCTTTGGGCTTTCTTTCCCCTTTCTTTCACCTTTCTTTGGGCTTTCTTTGGGATTTCTTTGGGCTGTCTTTGGGCTTTCTTTGGGCTTTCTTTGGGATTTCCTTTGGCTTTCTTTCCCCTTTCTTTGGGTTTTCTTTGGGCTTTCTTTGGGCTTTCCTTGGGCTTCCTTTGGGCTTTCTTTCCCCTTTCTTTGGGCTTTCTTTGGGCTTTCTTTGGGCTTTCTTTGGGCTTTCCTTGGGCTTTCTTTGGGCTTTTTTTGGCCTTTCTTTGGGCTTTCTTTCCCCTTTCTTGGGGCTTTCTTTGGGCTTTCTTTGGCTTTCTTTCCCCTTTCTTTGGGCTTTCTTTCCCCTTTCTTTGGGCTTTCTTTGGGCTTTGTTTGGGCTTTCTTTGGGCTTTCCTTGGGCTTTCTTTGGGCTTTTTTTGGCCTTTCTTTGGGCTTTCTTTCCCCTTTCTTGGGGCTTTCTTTGGGCTTTCTTTGGGCTTTCTTTCCCCTTTCTTTGGGCTTTCTTTCCCCTTTCTATGGGCTTTCTCTGGGCTTTCTTTGGGCTTTCTTTGGGCTTTCTTTGGGCTTCTTTCTCCTTTCTTTGGGCTTTCTTTGGGCTTTCTTTCCCCTTTCTTTGGGCTTTCTTTGGCTTTCTTTCATCTTTCTTTGGGCTTTCTGGTGGCTTTCTTTCCCCTTTCTTTGGGCTTTCTTTCCCCTTTCTTTGGGCTTTCTTTGGGCTTTCCTTCCCCTTTCTTTGGGCTTTCTTTGGGCTTTCTTTGTGCTTTCTTTGGACTTTCTTTCCCCTTTCTTTGGGCATTCTTTGGGCTTTCTTTGGGCTTTCTTTCCCCTTTCTTTGGGCTTTCTTTGGGCTTTCTTTGAGCTTCCTTTGGGCTTACTTTGGGCTTTCTTTGGGCTTTCTTTCGGCTTCTTTGGGCTTTCTTTCCCCTTTCTTTGGGCTTTCTTTCCCCTTTCTTTGGGCTTTCTTTGGGCTTTCTTTGGGCTTTCTTTGGGCTTTCTTTCCCCTTTCTTTGGGCTTTCTTTTGGCTTTCTTTCTCCTTTCTTTAGGCTTTCATTGGGCTTTTTTGGGCTTTCTTTCCCCTTTCTTTGGGCTTTCTATGGCCTTTCTTTCCCCTTTCTTTGGACTTTCTTTGGGCTTTCTTTCCCCTTTCTTTGGGCTTTCTTTGGGCTATCTTCCCCTTTCTTTCCCCTTTCTTTGGGCTTTCTTTCCCCTTTCTTTGGGCTTTCTTTGGGCTTTCTTTGGGCTTTCTTTCCCCTTTCTTTGGGCTTTCTTTCCCCTTTCTTTGGGCTTTCTTTCCCTTTCATTCTGCTTTCTTTGGGCTTTCTTTGGCCTTTCTTTCGGCTTTCCTTCCCCTTTCTTTGGGCTTCTTTCCCCTTTCTTTGGGCTTTCATTCCCCTTTCTTTGGGCTTTCATTCCCCTTTCTTTGGGCTTTCTTTGGGCTTTCTTTGGGCTGTGTTTGGGCTCTCTTTGGGCTTTCTTTGGGCTTTCTTTGGGCTTTCTTTCCCCTTTCTTTGGGCTTTCTTTCCCCTTTCTTTGGGCTTTCTTTCCCCTTTCTTTGGGCTTTCCTTGGGCTTCCTTTGGGCTTTCTTTGGGCTTTCTTTGGGCTTTCTTTGGGATTACTTTGGATTTCTTTGGGCTTTCTTTCCCCTTTCTTTGGGCTTTCTTTCCCCTTTCTTTTGGCTTTCTTTGCCCTTTCTTTGGGCTTTCTTTCCCCTTTCCTTGGGCTTTCTTTGGGCTTTCTTTTCCCTTTCCTTGGGCTTTCTTTGGGCTTTCTTTGAAATTTCCTTGGGCTTTCTTTCCCCTTTCTTTGGGCTTTCTTTCCCCTTTCTTGTGGCTTTCTTTGGGCTTTCTTTGGGCTTTCTTTCCCTTTCTTTGGGCTTTCTTTCCCCTTTCTTTGGGCTTTCTTTCCCCTTTCTTTGGGCTTTCTTTGGGCTTTCTATGGGCTTTCTCTGGGCTTTCTTTGGGCTTTCTTTGGGCTTTCTTTGGGCTTTCTTTCCCCTTTCTTTGGGCTTTCTTTCCCCTTTCTTTGTGCTTTCTTTCCCCTTTCTTTGGGCTTTCTTTCCTCTTTCTTTGGGGTTTCTTTGGGCTTTCTTTCCCCTTTCTTTGGGCTTTCTTTCCCCTTTCTTTGGGCTTTCCTTACCCTTTCTTTCCCCTTTCTTTGGGCTTTCTTTGGGCTTTCTTTCCCCTTTCTTTGGGCTTTCTTTGGGCTTTCTTTTCCTTTTCCTTGGGCTTTCTTTGGGCTTTCTTTCCCCTTTGTTTGGGCTTTCTTTGGGCTTTCTTTGGGCTTTCTTTGGGCTTTCTTTGGGCTTTCCTTGGGCTTTCTTTGGGCTTTTTTTGGCCTTTCTTTGGGCTTTCTTTCCCCTTTCTTTGGGCTTTCTTTGGGCTTTCTTTCGGCTTTCTTTCCCCTTTCTTTGGGCTTTCTTTCCCCTTTCTTTGGGCTTTCTTTGGGCTTTCTTTCCCCTTTCTTTGGGCTTTCTTTGGCCTTTCTTTCCCCTTTCTTTGGCTTTCTTTGGGCTTTCTTTCCCCTTTCTTTGGGCTTTATTTCCCCTTTCTTTGGGATTTCTTTCCCCTTTCTTTGGGCTTTCTTTGGGCTTTCTTTCCCTTTTCCTTGGGCTTTCTTTGGGCTTTCTTTCCCCTTTCTTTAGGCTTTCTTTGGGCTTTCTTCGGGCTTTCTTTCCCCTTTCTTTGGGCTTTCTTTGGGCTTTCTTTCCCCTTTCTTTGGACTTTCTTTGGGCTTTCTTTCCCTTTTCTTTGGGCTTTCTTTGGGCTATCTTCCCCTTTCTTTCCCCTTTCTTTGGGCTTTCTTTGGGCTTTCTTTCCCCTTTCTTTGGGCTTTCTTTGGGCTTTCTTTCCCCTTTCTTTGGGCTTTCTTTCCCCTTTCTTTGGGCTTTCTTTCCCCTTTCTTTGGGCTTTCTTTCCCCTTTCTTTGGGCTTTCTTTCCCCTTTCCTTGAGCTTTCTTTCCCCTTTCTTTGGGATTTCTTTCCCCTTTCTTTGGGCTTTCTTTCCCCTTCTTTCCCCTTTATTTGGGCTTTCTTTGGGCTTTCTTTGGGCTGTCTTTGGGCTTTCTTTGGCTTTCTTTCCCCTTTCTTTGGGCTTTCTTAACCCTTTCTTTGGGCTTCTTTGGGCTTTCTTTGGGCTTTGTTTGTACTTTCTTTGGGCTTTCTTTACCCTTTCTTTGGGCTTTCTTTGGGCTTTCTTTCCCCTTTCTTTGGGCTTTCTTTGGGCTTTCTTTGGGCTTTCTTTGTTCTTTCTTTCCCCTTTCTTTGGGCTTTCTTTTGGCTTTCTTTCTCCTTTCTTTAGGCTTTCGTTGGGCTTTCTTTGGGCTTTCTTTCCCCTTTCTTTGGGCTTTCTTTGGCCTTTCTTTCCCCTTTCTTTGGACTTTCTTTGGGCTTTCTTCCCCTTTCTTTGGGCTTTCTTTGCGCTATCTTCCCCTTTCTTTCCCCTTTCTTTGGGCTTTCTTTGGGCTTTCTTTGGGCTTTCTTTGGGCTTTCTTTCCCCTTTCTTTGGGCTTTCTTTCCCCTTTCTTTGGGCTTTCTTTCCCCTTTCTTTGGGCTTTCTTTCCCTTTCATTTTGCTTTCTTTGGGCTTTCTTTCGCCTTTCTTTCGGCTTTCCTTCCCCTTTCTTTGGGCTTTCTTTCCCCTTTCTTTGGCTTTCTTTCCCCTTTCTTTGGGATTTCTTTGGGCTTTCTTTCCCCTTTCTTTGGGCTTTCTTTCCCCTTTCTTTGGGCTTTCTTTGGGCTGTGTTTGGTCTTTCTTTGGGCTTTCTTTGGGCTTTCTTTGGGCTTTCTTTCCCCTTTCTTTGGGCTTTCTTTGGGCTTTCTTTGGGCTTTCCTTGGGCTTCCTTTGGGCTTTCTTTGGGCTTTCTTTGGGCTTTCTTTGGGATTTCTTTGGGGTTTCTTTGGGCTTTCTTTCCCCTTTGTTTGGGCTTTCTTTCCCCTTTCTTTTGGCTTTCTTTGCCCTTTCTTTGGGCTTTCTTTGCCCTTTCTTTGGGCTTTCTTTGCCCTTTCTAAGGGCTTACTTTCCCCTTTCTTTGGGCTTTCTTTGGGCTTTCTTTCTCTTTCTTTGGGCTTTCTTTCCCCTTTTTTTGGCTTTCTTTCCCCTTTCTTTGGCTTCTTTCTCCTTTCTTTGGGCTTTCTTTGGGCTTTCTTTCCCCTTTCTTTGGGCTTTCTTTCCCCTTTCTTTGGGCTTTCTTTCCCCTTTCTTTGGGCTTTCTTTGGGCTTTCTTTCTCCTTTATTTTCCCTTTCTTTGGGCTTTCTTTCCCCTTTCTTTGGGCTTTCTTTGGGCTTTCTTTCCCCTTTCCTTGGGCTTTCTTTGGGCTTTCTTTGAAATTTCCTTGGGCTTTCTTTCCCCTTTCTTTGGGCTTTCTTTCCCCTTTCTTGTGGCTTTCTTTGGGCTTTCTTTGGGCTTTCTTTCCCCTTTCTTTGGGCTTTCTTTCCCCTTTCTTTGGGCTTTCTTTGGCCTTTCTTTGGGCTTTCTTTCCCTTTCTTTGGACTTTCTTTGGGCTTTCTTTCCCCTTTCTTTGGGCTTTCTTTGGGCTTTCTTTGGGCTATCTTCCCCTTTCTTTCGCCTTTCTTTGGGCTTTCTTTGGGCTTTCTTTCCCCTTTCTTTGGGCTTTCTTTGGGCTTTCTTTGGGCTTTCTTTGGGCTTTCTTTCCCATTTCTTTGGGCTTTCTTTCCCCTTTCTTTGGGCTTTCTTTCCCCTTTCTTTGGGCTTTCTTTCCCCTTTCTTTGGCTTTCTTTCCCCTTCCTTTGGGCTTTCTTTGGGCTTTCTTTGGGCTTTCTTTGGGCTTTCCTTCCCCTTTCTTTGGGCTTTCTTTGGGCTTTCTTTGGGCTTTCTATGGCCTTTCTATGGCCTTTCTCTGGGCTTTCTTTGGGCTTTCTTTGGGCTTTCTTTGGGCTTCTTTCCCCTTTCTTTGGACTTTCTTTGGGCTTTCTTTCCCCTTTCTTTGGGCTTTCTTTCCCCTTTCTTTGGGCTTTCTTTGGGCTTTCTTTGGGCTTTCTTTCCCCTTTCTTTCGGCATTCTTTGGGCTTTCTTTCCACTTTCTTTGGGCTTTCTTTGGGCTGTCTTTGGGCTTTCTTTCCCCTTTCTTTGGCTTTCCTTGGGCTTTCTTTCCCCTTTCTTTGGGCTTTCTTTGGGCTTTCTTTCCCCTTTCTTTGGGCTTTCTTTTCCCCTTTCTTTTGGCTTTCATTGGGCTTTCTTTGGGCCTCTTTCCCCTTTCTTTGGGTATTCTTTGGGCTTTCTTTCCCCCTTCTTTGGGCTTTCTTTGGGCTTTCTTTGTGCTTTCTTTCCCATTTCTTTGGGCTTTCTTTTGGGCTTTCTTTCCCCTTTCTTTAGGCTTTCTTTGGATTTCTTTGGGCTTTCTTTGGGCTTTCTTTGGGCTTTCTTTCCCCTTTCTTTGGGCTTTCTTTCCCCTTTCTTTGGACTTTCTTTGGGCTTTCTTTCCCCTTTCTTTGTGGCTTTCTTTGGGCTATCTTCCCCTTTCTTTCCCCTTTCTTTGGGCTTTCTTTGGGCTTTCTTTCCCCTTTCTTTGGGCTTTCTTTTGGCTTTCTTTGGGCTTTCTTTGGGCTTTATTTCCCCTTTCTTTGGCTTTCTTTCCCCTTTCTTTGGGCTTTCTATCCCCTTTCTTTGGGCTTTCTTTCCCCTTTCTTTGGGCTTTCTTTCCCCTTTCATTGGGCTTTCTTTGGGCTTTCTTTGGGCTTTCTTTCCCCTTTCTTTGGCTTTCTTTCCCATTTCTTTGGGCTTTCTTTCCCCTTTCTTTGGGATTTCTTTCTCCTTTCTTTCCCCTTTCTTTGGGCTTTCTTTGGGCTTTCTTTGGGCTTTCTTTCCCCTTTCTTTGGGCTTTCTTTGGGCTTTCTTTGGGCTTTCCTTGGGCTTCCTTTGGGCTTTCTTTGGACTTCTTTGGAATTTCTTTGGGATTTCTTTGGGATTTCTTTCCCCTTTCTTTGGGCTTTCTTTCCCCTTTCGTGGGGCTTTCTTTGGCCTTTCTTTGGGCTTTCTTTGGGCTTTCTATGGGCTTTCTCTGGGCTTTCTTTGGGCTTTCTTTGGGCTTTCTTTGGGCTTTCCTTGGGCTTCCTTTGGGCTTTCTTTGGGCTTTCTTTGGAATTTCTTTGGGATTTCTTTGGGATTTCTTTCCCCTTTCTTTGGGCTTTCTTTCCCCTTTCTTTGGCCTTTCTTTCCCCTTTCTTTGGGCTTTCTTTGGGCTTTCTTTGGGCTTTCTTTCCCCTTTCTTTCCCCTTTCTTTGGGCTTTCTTTCCCCTTTCTTTGGGCTTTCTTTGGGCTTTCTTTCTCCTTTATTTTCCCTTTCTTTGGGCTTTCTTTCCCCTTTCTTTGGGCTTTCTTTGGGCTTTCTTTCCCCTTTCCTTGGGCTTTCTTTGGGCTTTCTTTGGGATTTCTTTGGCTTTCTTTCCCCTTTCTTTGGGCTTTCTTTGGGCTTTCTTTGGGCTTTCTTTGGGCTTTCTTTCCCCTTTCTTTGGGCTTTCTTTCCCCTTTCTTTGGACTTTCTTTGGGCTTTCTTTCCCCTTTCTTTGGGCTTTCTTTGGGCTATCTTCCCCTTTCTTTCCCCTTTCTTTGGGCTTTCTTTGGGCTTTCTTTCCCCTTTCTTTGGGCTTTCTTTTGGCTTTCTTTGGGCTTTCTTTGGGCTTTATTTCCCCTTTCTTTGGGCTTTCTTTCCCCTTTCTTTGGGCTTTCTATCCCCTTTCTTTGGGCTTTCTTTCCCCTTTCTTTGGGCTTTCTTTCCCCTTTCTTTGGGCTTTCTTTGGGCTTTCTTTGGGCTTTCTTTCCCCTTTCTTTGGGCTTTCTTTCCCATTTCTTTGGGCTTTCTTTCCCCTTTCTTTGGGATTTCTTTCTCCTTTCTTTCCCCTTTCTTTGGGCTTTCTTTGGGCTTTCTTTGGGCTTTCTTTGGGCTTTCTTTCCCCTTTCTTTGGGCTTTCTTTGGGCTTTCTTTGGGCTTTCCTTGGGCTTCCTTTGGGCTTTCTTTGGGCTTCTTTGGAATTTCTTTGGGATTTCTTTGGGATTTCTTTCCCCTTTCTTTGGGCTTTCTTTCCCCTTTCGTGGGGCTTTCTTTGGCCTTTCTTTGGCTTTCTTTGGGCTTTCTATGGGCTTTCTCTGGGCTTTCTTTGGGCTTTCTTTGGGCTTTCTTTGGGCTTTCCTTGGGCTTCCTTTGGGCTTTCTTTGGGCTTTCTTTTGAATTTCTTTGGGATTTCTTTGGGATTTCTTTCCCCTTTCTTTGGGCTTTCTTTCCCCTTTCTTTGGCCTTTCTTTCCCCTTTCTTTGGGCTTTCTTTGGGCTTTCTTTGGGCTTTCTTTCCCCTTTCTTTCCCCTTTCTTTGGGCTTTCTTTCCCCTTTCTTTGGGCTTTCTTTGGGCTTTCTTTCTCCTTTATTTTCCCTTTCTTTGGGCTTTCTTTCCCCTTTCTTTCCACTTTCTTTGGGCTTTCTTTCCCCTTTCTTTGGGCTTCTTTCTCCTTTCTTTGGGCTTTCTTTGGGCTTTCTTTCCCCTTTCTTTGGGCTTTCTTTCCCCTTTCTTTGGGCTTTCTTTCCCCTTTCTTTTGGCTTTCTTTCTCATTTATTTTCCCTTTCTTTGGGCTTTCTTTCCCCTTTCTTTGGGCTTTCTTTCCCCTTCCTTTGGGCTTTCTTTCCCCTTTCTTTGGGCTTTCTTTTGGCTTTCTTTCCCCTTTCTTTAGGCTTTCTTTGGGCTTTCTTTGGGCTTTCTTTCCCCTTTTTTTTTTGCTTTCTTTGGGCTTTCTTTCCCCTTTCTTTGGACTTTCTTTGGGCTTTCTTTCCCCTTTCTTTGGGCTTTCTTTGGGCTTTCTTTGGGCTATCTTCCCCTTTCTTTCGCCTTTCTTTGGGCTTTCTTTGGGCTTTCTTTCCCCTTTCTTTGGGCTTTCTTTGGGCTTTCTTTGGGCTTTCTTTGGGCTTTCTTTCCCATTTCTTTGGGCTTTCTTTCCCCTTTCTTTGGGCTTTCTTTCCCCTTTCTTTGGGCTTTCTTTCCCCTTTCTTTGGGCTTTCTTTCCCCTTCCTTTGGGCTTTCTTTGGGCTTTCTTTGGGCTTTCTTTGGGCTTTCCTTCCCCTTTCTTTGGGCTTTCTTTGGGCTTTCTTTGGGCTTTCTATGGCCTTTCTATGGCCTTTCTCTGGGCTTTCTTTGGGCTTTCTTTGGGCTTTCTTTGGGCTTCTTTCCCCTTTCTTTGGACTTTCTTTGGGCTTTCTTTCCCCTTTCTTTGGGCTTTCTTTCCCCTTTCTTTGGGCTTTCTTTGGGCTTTCTTTGGGCTTTCTTTCCCCTTTCTTTCGGCATTCTTTGGGCTTTCTTTCCCCTTTCTTTGGGCTTTCTTTGGGCTGTCTTTGGGCTTTCTTTCCCCTTTCTTTGGGCTTTCTTTGGGCTTTCTTTCCCCTTTCTTTGGGCTTTCTTTGGGCTTTCTTTCCCCTTTCTTTGGGCTTTCTTTCCCCTTTCTTTTGGCTTTCATTGGGCTTTCTTTGGGCCTCTTTCCCCTTTCTTTGGGTATTCTTTGGGCTTTCTTTCCCCCTTCTTTGGGCTTTCTTTGGGCTTTCTTTGTGCTTTCTTTCCCATTTCTTTGGGCTTTCTTTTAGGCTTTCTTTCCCCTTTCTTTAGGCTTTCTTTGGGATTTCTTTGGGCTTTCTTTGGGCTTTCTTTGGGCTTTCTTTCCCCTTTCTTTGGGCTTTCTTTCCCCTTTCTTTGGACTTTCTTTGGGCTTTCTTTCCCCTTTCTTTGGGCTTTCTTTGGGCTATCTTCCCCTTTCTTTCCCCTTTCTTTGGGCTTTCTTTGGGCTTTCTTTCCCCTTTCTTTGGGCTTTCTTTTGGCTTTCTTTGGGCTTTCTTTGGGCTTTATTTCCCCTTTCTTTGGGCTTTCTTTCCCCTTTCTTTGGGCTTTCTATCCCCTTTCTTTGGGCTTTCTTTCCCCTTTCTTTGGGCTTTCTTTCCCCTTTCTTTGGGCTTTCTTTGGGCTTTCTTTGGGCTTTCTTTCCCCTTTCTTTCGGCTTTCCTTCCCCTTTCTTTGGGCTTTCTTTCCCCTTTCTTTGGCTTTCTTTCCCCTTTCTTTGGGATTTCTTTGGGCTTTCTTTCCCCTTTCTTTGGGCTTTCTTTCCCCTTTCTTTGGGCTTTCTTTGGGCTGTGTTTGGTCTTTCTTTGGGCTTTCTTTGGGCTTTCTTTGGGCTTTCTTTCCCCTTTCTTTGGGCTTTCTTTGGGCTTTCTTTGGGCTTTCCTTGGGCTTCCTTTGGGCTTTCTTTGGGCTTTCTTTGGGCTTTCTTTGGGATTTCTTTGGGGTTTCTTTGGGCTTTCTTTCCCCTTTGTTTGGGCTTTCTTTCCCCTTTCTTTTGGCTTTCTTTGCCCTTTCTTTGGGCTTTCTTTGCCCTTTCTTTGGGCTTTCTTTGCCCTTTCTAAGGGCTTACTTTCCCCTTTCTTTGGGCTTTCTTTGGGCTTTCTTTCTCTTTCTTTGGGCTTTCTTTCCCCTTTTTTTGGGCTTTCTTTCCCCTTTCTTTGGGCTTCTTTCTCCTTTCTTTGGGCTTTCTTTGGGCTTTCTTTCCCCTTTCTTTGGGCTTTCTTTCCCCTTTCTTTGGGCTTTCTTTCCCCTTTCTTTGGGCTTTCTTTGGGCTTTCTTTCTCCTTTATTTTCCCTTTCTTTGGGCTTTCTTTCCCCTTTCTTTGGGCTTTCTTTGGGCTTTCTTTCCCCTTTCCTTGGGCTTTCTTTGGGCTTTCTTTGAAATTTCCTTGGGCTTTCTTTCCCCTTTCTTTGGGCTTTCTTTCCCCTTTCTTGTGGCTTTCTTTGGGCTTTCTTTCCCCTTTCTTTGGGCTTTCTTTCCCCTTTCTTTGGGCTTTCTTTGGCCTTTCTTTGGCCTTTCTTTCCCCTTTCTTTTGGCTTTCTTTGCCCTTTCTTTGGGCTTTCTTTCCCCTTTCTTTGGGCATTCTTTTGCCCTTTCTTAGGGCTTACTTTCCCCTTTCTTTGGGCTTTCTTTGGGCTTTCTTTCTCTTTCTTTGGGCTTTCTTTCCACTTTCTTTGGGCTTTCTTTCCCCTTTCTTTGGGCTTCTTTCTCCTTTCTTTGGGCTTTCTTTGGGCTTTCTTTCCCCTTTCTTTGGGCTTTCTTTCCCTTTCTTTGGGCTTTCTTTCCCCTTTCTTTTGGCTTTCTTTCTCATTTATTTTCCCTTTCTTTGGGCTTTCTTTCCCCTTTCTTTGGGCTTTCTTTCCCCTTCCTTTGGGCTTTCTTTGGGCTTTCTTTGGGCTTTCTTTGGGGTTTCTTTCCCCTTTCTTTGGGCTTTCTTTGGGCTTTCTTTCCCCTTTCTTTGGGCTTTCTTTTGGCTTTCTTTCCCCTTTCTTTCGGCTTTCTTTGGGCTTTCTTTGGGCTTTCTTTCCCCTTTTTTTTTTGCTTTCTTTGGGCTTTCTTTCCCCTTTCTTTGGACTTTCTTTGGGCTTTCTTTCCCCTTTCTTTGGGCTTTCTTTGGGCTTTCTTTGGGCTATCTTCCCCTTTCTTTCGCCTTTCTTTGGGCTTTCTTTGGGCTTTATTTCCCCTTTCTTTGGGCTTTCTTTCCCCTTTCTTTGGGCTTTCTATCCCCTTTCTTTGGGCTTTCTTTCCCCTTTCTTTGGGCTTTCTTTCCCCTTTCTTTGGGCTTTCTTTGGGCTTTCTTTGGGCTTTCTTTGGGCTTTCTTTCCCCTTTCTTTGGGCTTTCTTTCCCATTTCTTTGGGCTTTCTTTCCCCTTTCTTTGGGATTTCTTTCTCCTTTCTTTCCCCTTTCTTTGGGCTTTCTTTGGGCTTTCTTTGGGCTTTCTTTCCCCTTTCTTTGGGCTTTCTTTGGGCTTTCTTTGGGCTTTCCTTGGGCTTCCTTTGGGCTTTCTTTGGGCTTCTTTGGAATTTCTTTGGGATTTCTTTGGGATTTCTTTCCCCTTTCTTTGGGCTTTCTTTCCCCTTTCGTGGGGCTTTCTTTGGCCTTTCTTTGGGCTTTCTTTGGGCTTTCTATGGGCTTTCTCTGGGCTTTCTTTGGGCTTTCTTTGGGCTTTCTTTGGGCTTTCCTTGGGCTTCCTTTGGGCTTTCTTTGGGCTTTCTTTGGAATTTCTTTGGGATTTCTTTGGGATTTCTTTCCCCTTTCTTTGGGCTTTCTTTCCCCTTTCTTTGGCCTTTCTTTCCCCTTTCTTTGGGCTTTCTTTGGGCTTTCTTTGGGCTTTCTTTCCCCTTTCTTTCCCCTTTCTTTGGGCTTTCTTTCCCCTTTCTTTGGGCTTTCTTTGGGCTTTCTTTCTCCTTTATTTTCCCTTTCTTTGGGCTTTCTTTCCCCTTTCTTTGGGCTTTCTTTGGGCTTTCTTTCCCCTTTCCTTGGGCTTTCTTTGGGCTTTCTTTGGGATTTCTTTGGGCTTTCTTTCCCCTTTCTTTGGGCTTTCTTTGGGCTTTCTTTGGGCTTTCTTTCCCCTTTCTTTGGGCTTTCTTTCCCCTTTCTTTGGACTTTCTTTGGGCTTTCTTTCCCCTTTCTTTGGGCTTTCTTTGGGCTATCTTCCCCTTTCTTTCCCCTTTCTTTGGGCTTTCTTTGGGCTTTCTTTCCCCTTTCTTTGGGCTTTCTTTTGGCTTTCTTTGGGCTTTCTTTGGGCTTTATTTCCCCTTTCTTTGGGCTTTCTTTCCCCTTTCTTTGGGCTTTCTATCCCCTTTCTTTGGGCTTTCTTTCCCCTTTCTTTGGGCTTTCTTTCCCCTTTCTTTGGGCTTTCTTTGGGCTTTCTTTGGGCTTTCTTTCCCCTTTCTTTGGGCTTTCTTTCCCATTTCTTTGGGCTTTCTTTCCCCTTTCTTTGGGATTTCTTTCTCCTTTCTTTCCCCTTTCTTTGGGCTTTCTTTGGGCTTTCTTTGGGCTTTCTTTGGGCTTTCTTTGGGCTTTCTTTCCCCTTTCTTTGGGCTTTCTTTGGGCTTTCTTTGGGCTTTCCTTGGGCTTCCTTTGGGCTTTCTTTGGGCTTTCTTTCCCCTTTCTTTGGGATTTCTTTCCCCTTTCTTTGGGCTTTCTTTCCCCTTTCGTGGGGCTTTCTTTGGCCTTTCTTTGGGCTTTCTTTGGGCTTTCTATGGGCTTTCTCTGGGCTTTCTTTGGGCTTTCTTTGGGCTTTCTTTGGGCTTTCCTTGGGCTTCCTTTGGGCTTTCTTTGGGCTTTCTTTGGAATTTCTTTGGGATTTCTTTGGGATTTCTTTCCCCTTTCTTTGGGCTTTCTTTCCCCTTTCTTTGGCCTTTCTTTCCCCTTTCTTTGGGCTTTCTTTGGGCTTTCCTTGGGCTTTCTTTCCCCTTTCTTTCCCCTTTCTTTGGGCTTTCTTTCCCCTTTCTTTGGGCTTTCTTTGGGCTTTCTTTCTCCTTTATTTTCCCTTTCTTTGGGCTTTCTTTCCCCTTTCTTTGGGCTTTCTTTGGGCTTTCTTTCCCCTTTCCTTGGGCTTTCTTTGGGCTTTCTTTGGGATTTCTTTCCCCTTTCTTTGGGCTTTCTTTCCCATTTCTTTGGGCTTTCTTTGGGCTTTCTTTGGGCTTTTTTTCCCCTTTCTTTGGGCTTTCTTTCTCTTTCTTTGGGCTTTCTTTCCACTTTCTTTGGGCTTTCTTTCCCCTTTCTTTGGGCTTCTTTCTCCTTTCTTTGGGCTTTCTTTGGGCTTTCTTTCCCCTTTCTTTGGGCTTTCTTTCCCCTTTCTTTGGGCTTTCTTTCCCCTTTCTTTTTGCTTTCTTTCTCATTTATTTTCCCTTTCTTTGGGCTTTCTTTCCCCTTTCTTTGGGCTTTCTTTCCCCTTCCTTTGGGCTTTCTTTGGGCTTTCTTTGGGCTTTCTTTGGGGTTTCTTTCCTCTTTCTTTGGGCTTTCTTTGGGCTTTGTTTGGGCTTTCTTTGGGCTTTCTTTGGGCTTTCTTTCCCCTTTCTTTGGGCTTTCTTTTGGCTTTCTTTCCCCTTTCTTTAGGCTTTCTTTGGGCTTTCTTTGGGCTTTCTTTCCCCCTTTTTTTTTGCTTTCTTTGGGCTTTCTTTCCCCTTTCTTTGGACTTTCTTTGGGCTTTCTTTCCCCTTTCTTTGGGCTTTCTTTGGGCTTTCTTTGGGCTATCTTCCCCTTTCTTTCGCCTTTCTTTGGGCTTTCTTTGGGCTTTCTTTCCCCTTTCTTTGGGCTTTCTTTGGGCTTTCTTTGGGCTTTCTTTGGGCTTTCTTTCCCATTTCTTTGGGCTTTCTTTCCCCTTTCTTTGGGCTTTCTTTCCCCTTTCTTTGGGCTTTCTTTCCCCTTTCTTTGGGCTTTCTTTCCCCTTCCTTTGGGCTTTCTTTGGGCTTTCTTTGGGCTTTCTTTGGGCTTTCCTTCCCCTTTCTTTGGGCTTTCTTTGGGCTTTCTTTGGGCTTTCTATGGCCTTTCTATGGCCTTTCTCTGGGCTTTCTTTGGGCTTTCTTTGGGCTTTCTTTGGGCTTTCTTTGGGCTTCTTTCCCCTTTCTTTGGACTTTCTTTGGGCTTTCTTTCCCCTTTCTTTGGGCTTTCTTTCCCCTTTCTTTGGGCTTTCTTTGGGCTTTCTTTGGGCTTTCTTTCCCCTTTCTTTCGGCATTCTTTGGGCTTTCTTTCCACTTTCTTTGGGCTTTCTTTGGGCTGTCTTTGGGCTTTCTTTCCCCTTTCTTTGGGCTTTCTTTGGGCTTTCTTTCCCCTTTCTTTGGGCTTTCTTTGGGCTTTCTTTCCCCTTTCTTTGGGCTTTCTTTCCCCTTTCTTTTGGCTTTCATTGGGCTTTCTTTGGGCCTCTTTCCCCTTTCTTTGGGTATTCTTTGGGCTTTCTTTCCCCCTTCTTTGGGCTTTCTTTGGGCTTTCTTTGTGCTTTCTTTCCCATTTCTTTGGGCTTTCTTTTGGGCTTTCTTTCCCCTTTCTTTAGGCTTTCTTTGGGATTTCTTTGGGCTTTCTTTGGGCTTTCTTGGGCTTTCTTTCCCCTTTCTTTGGGCTTTCTTTCCCCTTTCTTTGGACTTTCTTTGGGCTTTCTTTCCCCTTTCTTTGGGCTTTCTTTGGGCTATCTTCCCCTTTCTTTCCCCTTTCTTTGGGCTTTCTTTGGGCTTTCTTTCCCCTTTCTTTGGGCTTTCTTTTGGCTTTCTTTGGGCTTTCTTTGGGCTTTATTTCCCCTTTCTTTGGGCTTTCTTTCCCCTTTCTTTGGGCTTTCTATCCCCTTTCTTTGGGCTTTCTTTCCCCTTTCTTTGGGCTTTCTTTCCCCTTTCTTTGGGCTTTCTTTGGGCTTTCTTTGGGCTTTCTTTCCCCTTTCTTTGAGCTTTCTTTCCCATTTCTTTGGGCTTTCTTTCCCCTTTCTTTGGGATTTCTTTCTCCTTTCTTTCCCCTTTCTTTGGGCTTTCTTTGGGCTTTCTTTGGGCTTTCTTTGGGCTTTCTTTGGGCTTTCTTTCCCCTTTCTTTGGGCTTTCTTTGGGCTTTCTTTGGGCTTTCCTTGGGCTTCCTTTGGGCTTTCTTTGGGCTTCTTTGGAATTTCTTTGGGATTTCTTTGGGATTTCTTTCCCCTTTCTTTGGGCTTTCTTTCCCCTTTCGTGGGGCTTTCTTTGGCCTTTCTTTGTGCCTTCTTTGGGCTTTCTATGGGCTTTCTCTGGGCTTTCTTTGGGCTTTCTTTGGGCTTTCTTTGGGCTTTCCTTGGGCTTCCTTTGGGCTTTCTTTGGGCTTTCTTTGGAATTTCTTTGGGATTTCTTTGGGATTTCTTTCCCCTTTCTTTGGGCTTTCTTTCCCCTTTCTTTGGCCTTTCTTTCCCCTTTCTTTGGGCTTTCTTTGGGCTTTCTTTGGGCTTTCTTTCCCCTTTCTTTCCCCTTTCTTTGGGCTTTCTTTCCCCTTTCTTTGGGCTTTCTTTGGGCTTTCTTTCTCCTTTATTTTCCCTTTCTTTGGGCTTTCTTTCCCCTTTCTTTGGGCTTTCTTTGGGCTTTCTTTCCCCTTTCCTTGGGCTTTCTTTGGGCTTTCTTTGGGATTTCTTTGGGCTTTCTTTCCCCTTTCTTTGGGCTTTCTTTGGGCTTTCTTTGGGCTTTCTTTCCCCTTTCTTTGGGCTTTCTTTCCCCTTTCTTTGGGCTTTCTTCCCCCTTTCTTTGGGCTTTCTTTGGGATTTCTTTGGGCTTTCTTTCCCCTTTCTTTGGGCTTTATTTCCCCTTTCTTTGGGATTTCTTTCCCCTTTCTTTGGGATTTCTTTCCCCTTTCTTTGGGCTTTCTTTCCCCTTTCTTTGGGCTTTCTTTCCCCTTTCTTTCACCTTTCTTTGGGCTTTCTTTGGGATTTCTTTGGGCTGTCTTTGGGCTTTCTTTGGGCTTTCTTTGGGATTTCCTTTGGCTTTCTTTCCCCTTTCTTTGGGTTTTCTTTGGGCTTTCTTTGGGCTTTCCTTGGGCTTCCTTTGGGCTTTCTTTCCCCCTTCTTTGGGCTTTCTTTGGGCTTTCTTTGTGCTTTCTTTCCCATTTCTTTGGGCTTTCTTTTGGGCTTTCTTTCCCCTTTCTTTAGGCTTTCTTTGGGATTTCTTTGGGCTTTCTTTGGGCTTTCTTTGGGCTTTCTTTGGGCTTTCTTTCCCCTTTCTTTGGGCTTTCTTTCCCCTTTCTTTGGACTTTCTTTGGGCTTTCTTTCCCCTTTCTTTGGGCTTTCTTTGGGCTATCTTCCCCTTTCTTTCCCCTTTCTTTGGGCTTTCTTTGGGCTTTCTTTCCCCTTTCTTTGGGCTTTCTTTTGGCTTTCTTTGGGCTTTCTTTGGGCTTTATTTCCCCTTTCTTTGGGCTTTCTTTCCCCTTTCTTTGGGCTTTCTATCCCCTTTCTTTGGGCTTTCTTTCCCCTTTCTTTGGGCTTTCTTTCCCCTTTCTTTGGGCTTTCTTTGGGCTTTCTTTGGGCTTTCTTTCCCCTTTCTTTGAGCTTTCTTTCCCATTTCTTTGGGCTTTCTTTCCCCTTTCTTTGGGATTTCTTTCTCCTTTCTTTCCCCTTTCTTTGGGCTTTCTTTGGGCTTTCTTTGGGCTTTCTTTGGGCTTTCTTTGGGCTTTCTTTCCCCTTTCTTTGGGCTTTCTTTGGGCTTTCTTTGGGCTTTCCTTGGGCTTCCTTTGGGCTTTCTTTGGGCTTCTTTGGAATTTCTTTGGGATTTCTTTGGGATTTCTTTCCCCTTTCTTTGGGCTTTCTTTCCCCTTTCGTGGGGCTTTCTTTGGCCTTTCTTTGTGCTTTCTTTGGGCTTTCTATGGGCTTTCTCTGGGCTTTCTTTGGGCTTTCTTTGGGCTTTCTTTGGGCTTTCCTTGGGCTTCCTTTGGGCTTTCTTTGGGCTTTCTTTGGAATTTCTTTGGGATTTCTTTTGGATTTCTTTCCCCTTTCTTTGGGCTTTCTTTCCCCTTTCTTTGGCCTTTCTTTCCCCTTTCTTTGGGCTTTCTTTGGGCTTTCTTTGGGCTTTCTTTCCCCTTTCTTTCCCCTTTCTTTGGGCTTTCTTTCCCCTTTCTTTGGGCTTTCTTTGGGCTTTCTTTCTCCTTTATTTTCCCTTTCTTTGGGCTTTCTTTCCCCTTTCTTTGGGCTTTCTTTGGGCTTTCTTTCCCCTTTCCTTGGGCTTTCTTTGGGCTTTCTTTGGGATTTCTTTGGGCTTTCTTTCCCCTTTCTTTGGGCTTTCTTTGGGCTTTCTTTGGGCTTTCTTTCCCCTTTCTTTGGGCTTTCTTTCCCCTTTCTTTGGGCTTTCTTCCCCCTTTCTTTGGGCTTTCTTTGGGATTTCTTTGGGCTTTCTTTCCCCTTTCTTTGGGCTTTATTTCCCCTTTCTTTGGGATTTCTTTCCCCTTTCTTTGGGATTTCTTTCCCCTTTCTTTGGGCTTTCTTTCCCCTTTCTTTGGGCTTTCTTTCCCCTTTCTTTCACCTTTCTTTGGGCTTTCTTTGGGATTTCTTTGGGCTGTCTTTGGGCTTTCTTTGGGCTTTCTTTGGGATTTCCTTTGGCTTTCTTTCCCCTTTCTTTGGGTTTTCTTTGGGCTTTCTTTGGGCTTTCCTTGGGCTTCCTTTGGGCTTTCTTTCCCCTTTCTTTGGGCTTTCTTTGGGCTTTCTTTGGGCTTTCTTTGGGCTTTCCTTGGGCTTTCTTTGGGCTTTTTTTGGCCTTTCTTTGGGCTTTCTTTCCCCTTTCTTGGGGCTTTCTTTGGGCTTTCTTTGGGCTTTCTTTCCCCTTTCTTTGGGCTTTCTTTCCCCTTTCTTTGGGTTTTCTTTGGGCTTTGTTTGGGCTTTCCTTCCCCTTTCTTTGGGCTTTCTTTGGGCTTTCTTTGGGCTTTCTTTGGGCTTTCTCTGGGCTTTCTTTGGCCTTTCTTTGGGCTTTCTTTGGGCTTCTTTCTCCTTTCTTTGGGCTTTCTTTGGGCTTTCTTTCCCCTTTCTTTGGGCTTTCTTTGGGCTTTCTTTCATCTTTCTTTGGGCTTTCTGGTGGCTTTCTTTCCCCTTTCTTTGGGCTTTCTTTCCCCTTTCTTTGGGCTTTCTTTGGGCTTTCCTTCCCCTTTCTTTGGGCTTTCTTTGGGCTTTCTTTGTGCTTTCTTTGGACTTTCTTTCCCCTTTCTTTGGGCATTCTTTGGGCTTTCTTTGGGCTTTCTTTCCCCTTTCTTTGGGCTTTCTTTGGGCTTTCTTTGAGCTTCCTTTGGGCTTACTTTGGGCTTTCTTTGGGCTTTCTTTCGGCTTTCTTTGGGCTTTCTTTCCCCTTTCTTTGGGCTTTCTTTCCCCTTTCTTTGGGCTTTCTTTGGGCTTTCTTTGGGCTTTCTTTGGGCTTTCTTTCCCCTTTCTTTGGGCTTTCTTTTGGCTTTCTTTCTCCTTTCTTTAGGCTTTCATTGGGCTTTTTTGGGCTTTCTTTCCCCTTTCTTTGGGCTTTCTATGGCCTTTCTTTCCCCTTTCTTTGGACTTTCTTTGGGCTTTCTTTCCCCTTTCTTTGGGCTTTCTTTGGGCTATCTTCCCCTTTCTTTCCCCTTTCTTTGGGCTTTCTTTCCCCTTTCTTTGGGCTTTCTTTGGGCTTTCTTTGGGCTTTCTTTCCCCTTTCTTTGGGCTTTCTTTCCCCTTTCTTTGGGCTTTCTTTCCCTTTCATTCTGCTTTCTTTGGGCTTTCTTTGGCCTTTCTTTCGGCTTTCCTTCCCCTTTCTTTGGGCTTTCTTTCCCCTTTCTTTGGGCTTTCATTCCCCTTTCTTTGGGCTTTCATTCCCCTTTCTTTGGGCTTTCTTTGGGCTTTCTTTGGGCTGTGTTTGGGCTCTCTTTGGGCTTTCTTTGGGCTTTCTTTGGGCTTTCTTTCCCCTTTCTTTGGGCTTTCTTTCCCCTTTCTTTGGGCTTTCCTTGGGCTTCCTTTGGGCTTTCTTTGGGCTTTCTTTGGGCTTTCTTTGGGATTACTTTGGATTTCTTTGGGCTTTCTTTCCCCTTTCTTTGGGCTTTCTTTCCCCTTTCTTTTGGCTTTCTTTGCCCTTTCTTTGGGCTTTCTTTCCCCTTTCCTTGGGCTTTCTTTGGGCTTTCTTTTCCCTTTCCTTGGGCTTTCTTTGGGCTTTCTTTGAAATTTCCTTGGGCTTTCTTTCCCCTTTCTTTGGGCTTTCTTTCCCCTTTCTTGTGGCTTTCTTTGGGCTTTCTTTGGGCTTTCTTTCCCCTTTCTTTGGGCTTTCTTTCCCCTTTCTTTGGGCTTTCTTTCCCCTTTCTTTGGGCTTTCTTTGGGCTTTCTATGGGCTTTCTCTGGGCTTTCTTTGGGCTTTCTTTGGGCTTTCTTTGGGCTTTCTTTCCCCTTTCTTTGGGCTTTCTTTCCCCTTTCTTTGTGCTTTCTTTCCCCTTTCTTTGGGCTTTCTTTCCTCTTTCTTTGGGGTTTCTTTGGGTTTTCTTTCCCCTTTCTTTGCTCTTTCTTTCCCCTTTCTTTGGGCTTTCCTTACCCTTTCTTTCCCCTTTCTTTGGGCTTTCTTTGGGCTTTCTTTCCCCTTTCTTTGGGCTTTCTTTGGGCTTTCTTTTCCTTTTCCTTGGGCTTTCTTTGGGCTTTCTTTCCCCTTTGTTTGGGCTTTCTTTGGGCTTTCTTTGGGCTTTCTTTGGGCTTTCTTTGGGCTTTCCTTGGGCTTTCTTTGGGCTTTTTTTGGCCTTTCTTTGGGCTTTCTTTCCCCTTTCTTTCGGCTTTCTTTGGGCTTTCTTTCGGCTTTCTTTCCCCTTTCTTTGGGCTTTCTTTCCCCTTTCTTTGGGCTTTCTTTGGGCTTTCTTTCCCCTTTCTTTGGGCTTTCTTTGGGCTTTCTTTCCCCTTTCTTTGGGCTTTCTTTGGGCTTTCTTTCCCCTTTCTTTGGGCTTTCTTTGGGCTTTCTTTGGGCTTTCTTTCCCCTTTCTTTGGGCTTTCTTTGGGCTTTCTTTCCCTTTTCCTTGGGCTTTCTTTGGGCTTTCTTTCCCCTTTCTTTAGGCTTTCTTTGGGCTTTCTTCGGGCTTTCTTTCCCCTTTCTTTGGGCTTTCTTTGGGCTTTCTTTCCCCTTTCTTTGGACTTTCTTTGGGCTTTCTTTCCCTTTTCTTTGGGCTTTCTTTGGGCTATCTTCCCCTTTCTTTCCCCTTTCTTTGGGCTTTCTTTGGGCTTTCTTTCCCCTTTCTTTGGGCTTTCTTTGGGCTTTCTTTCCCCTTTCTTTGGGCTTTCTTTCCCCTTTCTTTGGGCTTTCTTTCCCCTTTCTTTGGGCTTTCTTTCCCCTTTCTTTGGGCTTTCTTTCCCCTTTCCTTGAGCTTTCTTTCCCCTTTCTTTGGGATTTCTTTCCCCTTTCTTTGGGCTTTCTTTCCCCTTTCTTTCCCCTTTATTTGGGCTTTCTTTGGGCTTTCTTTGGGCTGTCTTTGGGCTTTCTTTGGGCTTTCTTTCCCCTTTCTTTGGGCTTTCTTAACCCTTTCTTTGGGCTTTCTTTGGGCTTTCTTTGGGCTTTGTTTGTACTTTCTTTGGGCTTTCTTTACCCTTTCTTTGGGCTTTCTTTGGGCTTTCTTTCCCCTTTCTTTGGGCTTTCTTTGGGCTTTCTTTGGGCTTTCTTTGTTCTTTCTTTCCCCTTTCTTTGGGCTTTCTTTTGGCTTTCTTTCTCCTTTCTTTAGGCTTTCGTTGGGCTTTCTTTGGGCTTTCTTTCCCCTTTCTTTGGGCTTTCTTTGGCCTTTCTTTTCCCTTTCTTTGGACTTTCTTTGGGCTTTCTTTCCCCTTTCTTTGGGCTTTCTTTTCGCTATCTTCCCCTTTCTTTCCCCTTTCTTTGGGCTTTCTTTGGGCTTTCTTTGGGCTTTCTTTCCCCTTTCTTTGGGCTTTCTTTCCCCTTTCTTTGTGCTTTCTTTCCCCTTTCTTTGGGCTTTCTTTCCTCTTTCTTTGGGGTTTCTTTGGGTTTTCTTTCCCCTTTCTTTGCTCTTTCTTTCCCCTTTCTTTGGGCTTTCCTTACCCTTTCTTTCCCCTTTCTTTGGGCTTTCTTTGGGCTTTCTTTCCCCTTTCTTTGGGCTTTCTTTGGGCTTTCTTTTCCTTTTCCTTGGGCTTTCTTTGGGCTTTCTTTCCCCTTTGTTTGGGCTTTCTTTGGGCTTTCTTTGGGCTTTCTTTGGGCTTTCTTTGGGCTTTCCTTGGGCTTTCTTTGGGCTTTTTTTGGCCTTTCTTTGGGCTTTCTTTCCCCTTTCTTTGGGCTTTCTTTGGGCTTTCTTTCGGCTTTCTTTCCCCTTTCTTTGGGCTTTCTTTCCCCTTTCTTTGGGCTTTCTTTGGGCTTTCTTTCCCCTTTCTTTGGGCTTTCTTTGGGCTTTCTTTCCCCTTTCTTTGGGCTTTCTTTGGGCTTTCTTTCCCCTTTCTTTGGGCTTTCTTTGGGCTTTCTTTGGGCTTTCTTTCCCCTTTCTTTGGGCTTTCTTTGGGCTTTCTTTCCCTTTTCCTTGGGCTTTCTTTGGGCTTTCTTTCCCCTTTCTTTAGGCTTTCTTTGGGCTTTCTTCGGGCTTTCTTTCCCCTTTCTTTGGGCTTTCTTTGGGCTTTCTTTCCCCTTTCTTTGGACTTTCTTTGGGCTTTCTTTCCCTTTTCTTTGGGCTTTCTTTGGGCTATCTTCCCCTTTCTTTCCCCTTTCTTTGGGCTTTCTTTGGGCTTTCTTTCCCCTTTCTTTGGGCTTTCTTTGGGCTTTCTTTCCCCTTTCTTTGGGCTTTCTTTCCCCTTTCTTTGGGCTTTCTTTCCCCTTTCTTTGGGCTTTCTTTCCCCTTTCTTTGGGCTTTCTTTCCCCTTTCCTTGAGCTTTCTTTCCCCTTTCTTTGGGATTTCTTTCCCCTTTCTTTGGGCTTTCTTTCCCCTTTCTTTCCCCTTTATTTGGGCTTTCTTTGGGCTTTCTTTGGGCTGTCTTTGGGCTTTCTTTGGGCTTTCTTTCCCCTTTCTTTGGGCTTTCTTAACCCTTTCTTTGGGCTTTCTTTGGGCTTTCTTTGGGCTTTGTTTGTACTTTCTTTGGGCTTTCTTTACCCTTTCTTTGGGCTTTCTTTGGGCTTTCTTTCCCCTTTCTTTGGGCTTTCTTTGGGCTTTCTTTGGGCTTTCTTTGTTCTTTCTTTCCCCTTTCTTTGGGCTTTCTTTTGGCTTTCTTTCTCCTTTCTTTAGGCTTTCGTTGGGCTTTCTTTGGGCTTTCTTTCCCCTTTCTTTGGGCTTTCTTTGGCCTTTCTTTCCCCTTTCTTTGGACTTTCTTTGGGCTTTCTTTCCCCTTTCTTTGGGCTTTCTTTTCGCTATCTTCCCCTTTCTTTCCCCTTTCTTTGGGCTTTCTTTGGGCTTTCTTTGGGCTTTCTTTGGGCTTTCTTTCCCCTTTCTTTGGGCTTTCTTTCCCCTTTCTTTGGGCTTTCTTTCCCCTTTCTTTGGGCTTTCTTTCCCTTTCATTTTGCTTTCTTTGGGCTTTCTTTCGCCTTTCTTTCGGCTTTCCTTCCCCTTTCTTTGGGCTTTCTTTCCCCTTTCTTTGGCTTTCTTTCCCCTTTCTTTGGGATTTCTTTGGGCTTTCTTTCCCCTTTCTTTGGGCTTTCTTTCCCCTTTCTTTGGGCTTTCTTTGGGCTGTGTTTGGTCTTTCTTTGGGCTTTCTTTGGGCTTTCTTTGGGCTTTCTTTCCCCTTTCTTTGGGCTTTCTTTGGGCTTTCTTTGGGCTTTCCTTGGGCTTCCTTTGGGCTTTCTTTGGGCTTTCTTTGGGCTTTCTTTGGGATTTCTTTGGGGTTTCTTTGGGCTTTCTTTCCCCTTTGTTTGGGCTTTCTTTCCCCTTTCTTTTGGCTTTCTTTGCCCTTTCTTTGGGCTTTCTTTGCCCTTTCTTTGGGCTTTCTTTGCCCTTTCTAAGGGCTTACTTTCCCCTTTCTTTGGGCTTTCTTTGGGCTTTCTTTCTCTTTCTTTGGGCTTTCTTTCCCCTTTTTTTGGGCTTTCTTTCCCCTTTCTTTGGGCTTCTTTCTCCTTTCTTTGGGCTTTCTTTGGGCTTTCTTTCCCCTTTCTTTGGGCTTTCTTTCCCCTTTCTTTGGGCTTTCTTTCCCCTTTCTTTGGGCTTTCTTTGGGCTTTCTTTCTCCTTTATTTTCCCTTTCTTTGGGCTTTCTTTCCCCTTTCTTTGGGCTTTCTTTGGGCTTTCTTTCCCCTTTCCTTGGGCTTTCTTTGGGCTTTCTTTGAAATTTCCTTGGGCTTTCTTTCCCCTTTCTTTGGGCTTTCTTTCCCCTTTCTTGTGGCTTTCTTTGGGCTTCCTTTGGGCTTTCTTTCCCCTTTCTTTGGGCTTTCTTTCCCCTTTCTTTGGGCTTTCTTTGGCCTTTCTTTGGGCTTTCTTTCCCCTTTCTTTGGACTTTCTTTGGGCTTTCTTTCCCCTTTCTTTGGGCTTTCTTTGGGCTTTCTTTGGGCTATCTTCCCCTTTCTTTCGCCTTTCTTTGGGCTTTCTTTGGGCTTTCTTTCCCCTTTCTTTGGGCTTTCTTTGGGCTTTCTTTGGGCTTTCTTTGGGCTTTCTTTCCCATTTCTTTGGGCTTTCTTTCCCCTTTCTTTGGGCTTTCTTTCCCCTTTCTTTGGGCTTTCTTTCCCCTTTCTTTGGGCTTTTTTTCCCCTTCCTTTGGGCTTTCTTTGGGCTTTCTTTGGGCTTTCTTTGGGCTTTCCTTCCCCTTTCTTTGGGCTTTCTTTGGGCTTTCTTTGGGCTTTCTATGGCCTTTCTATGGCCTTTCTCTGGGCTTTCTTTGGGCTTTCTTTGGGCTTTCTTTGGGCTTCTTTCCCCTTTCTTTGGACTTTCTTTGGGCTTTCTTTCCCCTTTCTTTGGGCTTTCTTTCCCCTTTCTTTGGGCTTTCTTTGGGCTTTCTTTGGGCTTTCTTTCCCCTTTCTTTCGGCATTCTTTGGGCTTTCTTTCCACTTTCTTTGGGCTTTCTTTGGGCTGTCTTTGGGCTTTCTTTCCCCTTTCTTTGGGCTTTCTTTGGGCTTTCTTTCCCCTTTCTTTGGGCTTTCTTTCCCCTTTCTTTTGGCTTTCATTGGGCTTTCTTTGGGCCTCTTTCCCCTTTCTTTGGGTATTCTTTGGGCTTTCTTTCCCCCTTCTTTGGGCTTTCTTTGGGCTTTCTTTGTGCTTTCTTTCCCATTTCTTTGGGCTTTCTTTTGGGCTTTCTTTCCCCTTTCTTTAGGCTTTCTTTGGGATTTCTTTGGGCTTTCTTTGGGCTTTCTTTGGGCTTTCTTTCCCCTTTCTTTGGGCTTTCTTTCCCCTTTCTTTGGACTTTCTTTGGGCTTTCTTTCCCCTTTCTTTGGGCTTTCTTTGGGCTATCTTCCCCTTTCTTTCCCCTTTCTTTGGGCTTTCTTTGGGCTTTCTTTCCCCTTTCTTTGGGCTTTCTTTTGGCTTTCTTTGGGCTTTCTTTGGGCTTTATTTCCCCTTTCTTTGGGCTTTCTTTCCCCTTTCTTTGGGCTTTCTATCCCCTTTCTTTGGGCTTTCTTTCCCCTTTCTTTGGGCTTTCTTTCCCCTTTCATTGGGCTTTCTTTGGGCTTTCTTTGGGCTTTCTTTCTCCTTTCTTTGGGCTTTCTTTCCCATTTCTTTGGGCTTTCTTTCCCCTTTCTTTGGGATTTCTTTCTCCTTTCTTTCCCCTTTCTTTGGGCTTTCTTTGGGCTTTCTTTGGGCTTTCTTTCCCCTTTCTTTGGGCTTTCTTTGGGCTTTCTTTGGGCTTTCCTTGGGCTTCCTTTGGGCTTTCTTTGGACTTCTTTGGAATTTCTTTGGGATTTCTTTGGGATTTCTTTCCCCTTTCTTTGGGATTTCTTTCCCCTTTCGTGGGGCTTTCTTTGGCCTTTCTTTGGGCTTTCTTTGGGCTTTCTATGGGCTTTCTCTGGGCTTTCTTTGGGCTTTCTTTGGGCTTTCTTTGGGCTTTCCTTGGGCTTCCTTTGGGCTTTCTTTGGGCTTTCTTTGGAATTTCTTTGGGATTTCTTTGGGATTTCTTTCCCCTTTCTTTGGGCTTTCTTTCCCCTTTCTTTGGCCTTTCTTTCCCCTTTCTTTGGGCTTTCTTTGGGCTTTCTTTGGGCTTTCTTTCCCCTTTCTTTCCCCTTTCTTTGGGCTTTCTTTCCCCTTTCTTTGGGCTTTCTTTGGGCTTTCTTTCTCCTTTATTTTCCCTTTCTTTGGGCTTTCTTTCCCCTTTCTTTGGGCTTTCTTTGGGCTTTCTTTCCCCTTTCCTTGGGCTTTCTTTGGGCTTTCTTTGGGATTTCTTTGGGCTTTCTTTCCCCTTTCTTTGGGCTTTCTTTGGGCTTTCTTTGGGCTTTCTTTGGGCTTTCTTTCCCCTTTCTTTGGGCTTTCTTTCCCCTTTCTTTGGCTTTCTTTGGGCTTTCTTTCCCCTTTCTTTGGGCTTTCTTTGGGCTATCTTCCCCTTTCTTTCCCCTTTCTTTGGGCTTTCTTTGGGCTTTCTTTCCCCTTTCTTTGGGCTTTCTTTCCCCTTTCTTTGGGCTTTCTTTCCCTTTCTTTGGCTTTCTTTTTGGGCTTTCTTTCCCTTTCTTTGGGCTTTCTTTCCCCTTTCTTTGGGCTTTCTTTGGGCTTTCTTTGGGCTTTCTTGGTCCCCTTTCTTTGGGCTTTCTTTCCCATTTCTTTGGGCTTTCTTTCCCCTTTCTTTGGGATTTCTTTCTCCTTTCTTTCCCTTTCTTTGGGCTTTCTTTGGGCTTTCTTTGGGCTTTCTTGGGCTTTCTTTCCCTTCTTGGCTTCTTTGGGCTTTCTTTGGGCTTCCTTTGGGCTTTCTTTGGGCTTCTTTGGCTTCTTTGGATTTCTTGTCCCCTTTCTTTGGGCTTTCTTTCCCCTTTCGTGGGCTTTCTTTGGCCTTTCTTTGGGCTTTCTTTGGGCTTTCTATGGGCTTTCTCTGGGCTTTCTTTGGGCTTTCTTTGGGCTTTCTTTGGGCTTTCCTTGGGCTTCCTTTGGGCTTTCTTTGGGCTTTCTTTTGAATTTCTTTGGGATTTCTTTGGGATTTCTTTCCCCTTTCTTTGGGCTTTCTTTCCCCTTTCTTTGGCCTTTCTTTCCCCTTTCTTTGGGCTTTCTTTGGGCTTTCTTTGGGCTTTCTTTCCCCTTTCTTTCCCCTTTCTTTGGGCTTTCTTTCCCCTTTCTTTGGGCTTTCTTTGGGCTTTCTTTCTCCTTTATTTTCCCTTTCTTTGGGCTTTCTTTCCCCTTTCTTTCCACTTTCTTTGGGCTTTCTTTCCCCTTTCTTTGGGCTTCTTTCTCCTTTCTTTGGGCTTTCTTTGGGCTTTCTTTCCCCTTTCTTTGGGCTTTCTTTCCCCTTTCTTTGGGCTTTCTTTCCCCTTTCTTTTGGCTTTCTTTCTCATTTATTTTCCCTTTCTTTGGGCTTTCTTTCCCCTTTCTTTGGGCTTTCTTTCCCCTTCCTTTGGGCTTTCTTTCCCCTTTCTTTGGGCTTTCTTTTGGCTTTCTTTCCCCTTTCTTTAGGCTTTCTTTGGGCTTTCTTTGGGCTTTCTTTCCCCTTTTTTTTTTGCTTTCTTTGGGCTTTCTTTCCCCTTTCTTTGGACTTTCTTTGGGCTTTCTTTCCCCTTTCTTTGGGCTTTCTTTGGGCTTTCTTTGGGCTATCTTCCCCTTTCTTTCGCCTTTCTTTGGGCTTTCTTTGGGCTTTCTTTCCCCTTTCTTTGGGCTTTCTTTGGGCTTTCTTTGGGCTTTCTTTGGGCTTTCTTTCCCATTTCTTTGGGCTTTCTTTCCCCTTTCTTTGGGCTTTCTTTCCCCTTTCTTTGGGCTTTCTTTCCCCTTTCTTTGGGCTTTCTTTCCCCTTCCTTTGGGCTTTCTTTGGGCTTTCTTTGGGCTTTCTTTGGGCTTTCCTTCCCCTTTCTTTGGGCTTTCTTTGGGCTTTCTTTGGGCTTTCTATGGCCTTTCTATGGCCTTTCTCTGGGCTTTCTTTGGGCTTTCTTTGGGCTTTCTTTGGGCTTCTTTCCCCTTTCTTTGGACTTTCTTTGGGCTTTCTTTCCCCTTTCTTTGGGCTTTCTTTCCCCTTTCTTTGGGCTTTCTTTGGGCTTTCTTTGGGCTTTCTTTCCCCTTTCTTTCGGCATTCTTTGGGCTTTCTTTCCCCTTTCTTTGGGCTTTCTTTGGGCTGTCTTTGGGCTTTCTTTCCCCTTTCTTTGGGCTTTCTTTGGGCTTTCTTTCCCCTTTCTTTGGGCTTTCTTTGGGCTTTCTTTCCCCTTTCTTTGGGCTTTCTTTCCCCTTTCTTTTGGCTTTCATTGGGCTTTCTTTGGGCCTCTTTCCCCTTTCTTTGGGTATTCTTTGGGCTTTCTTTCCCCTTCTTTGGGCTTTCTTTGGGCTTTCTTTGTGCTTTCTTTCCCATTTCTTTGGGCTTTCTTTTAGGCTTTCTTTCCCCTTTCTTTAGGCTTTCTTTGGGATTTCTTTGGGCTTTCTTTGGGCTTTCTTTGGGCTTTCTTTCCCCTTTCTTTGGGCTTTCTTTCCCCTTTCTTTGGACTTTCTTTGGGCTTTCTTTCCCCTTTCTTTGGGCTTTCTTTGGGCTATCTTCCCCTTTCTTTCCCCTTTCTTTGGGCTTTCTTTGGGCTTTCTTTCCCCTTTCTTTGGGCTTTCTTTTGGCTTTCTTTGGGCTTTCTTTGGGCTTTATTTCCCCTTTCTTTGGGCTTTCTTTCCCCTTTCTTTGGGCTTTCTATCCCCTTTCTTTGGGCTTTCTTTCCCCTTTCTTTGGGCTTTCTTTCCCCTTTCTTTGGGCTTTCTTTGGGCTTTCTTTGGGCTTTCTTTCCCCTTTCTTTGGGCTTTCTTTCCCATTTCTTTGGGCTTTCTTTCCCCTTTCTTTGGGATTTCTTTCTCCTTTCTTTCCCCTTTCTTTGGGCTTTCTTTGGGCTTTCTTTGGGCTTTCTTTCCCCTTTCTTTGGGCTTTCTTTGGGCTTTCTTTGGGCTTTCCTTGGGCTTCCTTTGGGCTTTCTTTGGGCTTCTTTCTCCTTTCTTTGGGCTTTCTTTGGGCTTTCTTTCCCCTTTCTTTGGGCTTTCTTTGGGCTTTCTTGGGCTTTCTTTCCCCTTTCTTTGGGCTTTCTTTCCCCTTTCTTTGGGCTTTCTTTCCCCTTTCCTTGGGCTTTCTTTCCACTTTCTTTGGGCTTTCTTTCATCTTTCTTTGGGCTTTCTGGTGGCTTTCTTTCCCTTTTCTTTGGGCTTTCTTTCCCCTTTCTTTGGGCTTTCTTTGGGCTTTCTTTCCCCTTTCTTTGGGCTTTCTTTGGGCTTTCTTTGTGCTTTCTTTGGACTTTCTTTCCCCTTTCTTTGGGCATTCTTTGGGCTTTCTTTGGGCTTTCTTTCCCCTTTCTTTGGGCTTTCTTTGGGCTTTCTTTGAGCTTCCTTTGGGCTTACTTTGGGCTTTCTTTGGGCTTTCTTTCGGCTTTCTTTGGGCTTTCTTTCCCCTTTCTTTGGGCTTTCTTTCCCCTTTCTTTGGGCTTTCTTTGGGCTTTGTTTGGACTTTCTTTGGCTTTCTTTACCCTTTCTTTGGGCTTTCTTTGGGCTTTCTTTCCCGTTTCTTTGGGCTTTCTTTGGGCTTTCTTTGGGCTTTCTTTCCCCTTTCTTTGGGCTTTCTTTTGGCTTTCTTTCTCCTTTCTTTAGGCTTTCGTTGGGCTTTTTTGGGCTTTCTTTCCCCTTTCTTTGGGCTTTCTTTGGCCTTTCTTTCCCCTTTCTTTGGACTTTCTTTGGGCTTTCTTTCCCCTTTCTTTGGGCTTTCTTTGGGCTATCTTCCCCTTTCTTTCCCCTTTCTTTGGGCTTTCTTTCCCCTTTCTTTGGGCTTTCTTTGGGCTTTCTTTCCCCTTTCTTTGGGCTTTCTTTCCCCTTTCTTTGGGCTTTCTTTCCCCTTTCTTTGGGCTTTCTTTCCCTTTCATTCTCCTTTCTTTGGGCTTTCTTTGGCCTTTCTTTCGGCTTTCCTTCCCCTTTCTTTGGGCTTTCTTTCCCCTTTCTTTGGCTTTCTTTCCCCTTTCTTTGGGCTTTCATTCCCCTTTCTTTGGGCTTTCTTTGGGCTTTCTTTGGGCTGTGTTTGGGCTCTCTTTGGGCTTTCTTTGGGCTTTCTTTGGGCTTTCTTTCCCCTTTCTTTGGGCTTTCCTTGGGCTTCCTTTGGGCTTTCTTTGGGCTTTCTTTGGGCTTTCTTTGGGATTACTTTGGGATTTCTTTGGGCTTTCTTTCCCCTTTCTTTGGGCTTTCTTTCCCCTTTCTTTTGGCTTTCTTTGCCCTTTCTTTGGGCTTTCTTTCCCCTTTCTTTGGGCTTTCTTTGGGCTTTCTTTCCCCTTTCCTTGGGCTTTCTTTGGGCTTTCTTTGAAATTTCCTTGGGCTTTCTTTCCCCTTTCTTTGGGCTTTCTTTCCCCTTTCTTGTGGCTTTCTTTGGGCTTTCTTTGGGCTTTCTTTCCCCTTTCTTTGGGCTTTCTTTCCCTTTCTTTGGGCTTTCTTTCCCCTTTCTTTGGGCTTTCTTTGGGCTTTCTTTGGGCTTTCTTTGTTCTTTCTTTCCCCTTTCTTTGGGCTTTCTTTTGGCTTTCTTTCTCCTTTCTTTAGGCTTTCGTTGGGCTTTCTTTGGGCTTTCTTTCCCCTTTCTTTGGGCTTTCTTTGGCCTTTCTTTCCCCTTTCTTTGGACTTTCTTTGGGCTTTCTTTCCCCTTTCTTTGGGCTTTCTTTGCGCTATCTTCCCCTTTCTTTCCCCTTTCTTTGGGCTTTCTTTCCCCTTTCTTTGGGCTTTCTTTGGGCTTTCTTTGGGCTTTCTTTCCCCTTTCTTTGGGCTTTCTTTCCCCTTTCTTTGGGCTTTATTTCCCCTTTCTTTGGGCTTTCTTTCCCTTTCATTTTGCTAGCTTTGGGCTTTCTTTCGCCTTTCTTTCGGCTTTCCTTCCCCTTTCTTTGGGCTTTCTTTCCCCTTTCTTTGGCTTTCTTTCCCCTTTCTTTGGGATTTCTTTGGGCTTTCTTTCCCCTTTCTTTGGGCTTTCTTTCCCCTTTCTTTGGGCTTTCTTTGGGCTGTGTTTGGTCTTTCTTTGGGCTTTCTTTGGGCTTTCTTTGGGCTTTCTTTCCCCTTTCTTTGGGCTTTCTTTGGGCTTTCTTTGGGCTTTCCTTGGGCTTCCTTTGGGCTTTCTTTGGGCTTTCTTTGGGCTTTCTTTGGGATTTCTTTGGGGTTTCTTTGGCTTTCTTTCCCCTTTGTTTGGGCTTTCTTTCCCCTTTCTTTTGGCTTTCTTTGCCCTTTCTTTGGGCTTTCTTTGCCCTTTCTTTGGGCTTTCTTTGCCCTTTCTAAGGGCTTACTTTCCCCTTTCTTTGGGCTTTCTTTGGGCTTTCTTTCTCTTTCTTTGGGCTTTCTTTCCCCTTTTTTTGGGCTTTCTTTCCCCTTTCTTTGGGCTTCTTTCTCCTTTCTTTGGGCTTTCTTTGGGCTTTCTTTCCCCTTTCTTTGGGCTTTCTTTCCCCTTTCTTTGGGCTTTCTTTCCCCTTTCTTTGGGCTTTCTTTGGGCTTTCTTTCTCCTTTATTTTCCCTTTCTTTGGGCTTTCTTTCCCCTTTCTTTGGGCTTTCTTTGGGCTTTCTTTCCCCTTTCCTTGGGCTTTCTTTGGGCTTTCTTTGAAATTTCCTTGGGCTTTCTTTCCCCTTTCTTTGGGCTTTCTTTCCCCTTTCTTGTGGCTTTCTTTGGGCTTTCTTTCCCCTTTCTTTGGGCTTTCTTTCCCCTTTCTTTGGGCTTTCTTTGGCCTTTCTTTGGCCTTTCTTTCCCCTTTCTTTTGGCTTTCTTTGCCCTTTCTTTGGGCTTTCTTTCCCCTTTCTTTGGGCATTCTTTTGCCCTTTCTTAGGGCTTACTTTCCCCTTTCTTTGGGCTTTCTTTGGGCTTTCTTTCTCTTTCTTTGGGCTTTCTTTCCACTTTCTTTGGGCTTTCTTTCCCCTTTCTTTGGGCTTCTTTCTCCTTTCTTTGGGCTTTCTTTGGGCTTTCTTTCCCTTTCTTTGGGCTTTCTTTCCCCTTTCTTTGGGCTTTCTTTCCCCTTTCTTTTGGCTTTCTTTCTCATTTATTTTCCCTTTCTTTGGGCTTTCTTTCCCCTTTCTTTGGGCTTTCTTTCCCCTTCCTTTGGGCTTTCTTTGGGCTTTCTTTGGGCTTTCTTTGGGGTTTCTTTCCCCTTTCTTTGGGCTTTCTTTGGGCTTTCTTTGGGCTTTCTTTCCCCTTTCTTTGGGCTTTCTTTTGGCTTTCTTTCCCCTTTCTTTCGGCTTTCTTTGGGCTTTCTTTGGGCTTTCTTTCCCCTTTTTTTTTTTGCTTTCTTTGGGCTTTCTTTCCCCTTTCTTTGGACTTTCTTTGGGCTTTCTTTCCCCTTTCTTTGGGCTTTCTTTGGGCTTTCTTTGGGCTATCTTCCCCTTTCTTTCGCCTTTCTTTGGGCTTTCTTTGGGCTTTATTTCCCCTTTCTTTGGGCTTTCTTTCCCCTTTCTTTGGGCTTTCTATCCCCTTTCTTTGGTCTTTCTTTCCCCTTTCTTTGGGCTTTCTTTCCCCTTTCTTTGGGCTTTCTTTGGGCTTTCTTTGGGCTTTCTTTGGGCTTTCTTTCCCCTTTCTTTGGGCTTTCTTTCCCATTTCTTTGGGCTTTCTTTCCCCTTTCTTTGGGATTTCTTTCTCCTTTCTTTCCCCTTTCTTTGGGCTTTCTTTGGGCTTTCTTTGGGCTTTCTTTCCCCTTTCTTTGGGCTTTCTTTGGGCTTTCTTTGGGCTTTCCTTGGGCTTCCTTTGGGCTTTCTTTGGGCTTCTTTGGAATTTCTTTGGGATTTCTTTGGGATTTCTTTCCCCTTTCTTTGGGCTTTCTTTCCCCTTTCGTGGGGCTTTCTTTGGCCTTTCTTTGGGCTTTCTTTGGGCTTTCTATGGGCTTTCTCTGGGCTTTCTTTGGGCTTTCTTTGGGCTTTCTTTGGGCTTTCCTTGGGCTTCCTTTGGGCTTTCTTTGGGCTTTCTTTGGAATTTCTTTGGGATTTCTTTGGGATTTCTTTCCCCTTTCTTTGGGCTTTCTTTCCCCTTTCTTTGGCCTTTCTTTCCCCTTTCTTTGGGCTTTCTTTGGGCTTTCTTTGGGCTTTCTTTCCCCTTTCTTTCCCCTTTCTTTGGGCTTTCTTTCCCCTTTCTTTGGGCTTTCTTTGGGCTTTCTTTCTCCTTTATTTTCCCTTTCTTTGGGCTTTCTTTCCCCTTTCTTTGGGCTTTCTTTGGGCTTTCTTTCCCCTTTCCTTGGGCTTTCTTTGGGCTTTCTTTGGGATTTCTTTGGGCTTTCTTTCCCCTTTCTTTGGGCTTTCTTTGGGCTTTCTTTGGGCTTTCTTTCCCCTTTCTTTGGGCTTTCTTTCCCCTTTCTTTGGACTTTCTTTGGGCTTTCTTTCCCCTTTCTTTGGGCTTTCTTTGGGCTATCTTCCCCTTTCTTTCCCCTTTCTTTGGGCTTTCTTTGGGCTTTCTTTCCCCTTTCTTTGGGCTTTCTTTTGGCTTTCTTTGGGCTTTCTTTGGGCTTTATTTCCCCTTTCTTTGGGCTTTCTTTCCCCTTTCTTTGGGCTTTCTATCCCCTTTCTTTGGGCTTTCTTTCCCCTTTCTTTGGGCTTTCTTTCCCCTTTCTTTGGGCTTTCTTTGGGCTTTCTTTGGGCTTTCTTTCCCCTTTCTTTGGGCTTTCTTTCCCATTTCTTTGGGCTTTCTTTCCCCTTTCTTTGGGATTTCTTTCTCCTTTCTTTCCCCTTTCTTTGGGCTTTCTTTGGGCTTTCTTTGGGCTTTCTTTGGGCTTTCTTTGGGCTTTCTTTCCCCTTTCTTTGGGCTTTCTTTGGGCTTTCTTTGGGCTTTCCTTGGGCTTCCTTTGGGCTTTCTTTGGGCTTTCTTTCCCCTTTCTTTGGGATTTCTTTCCCCTTTCTTTGGGCTTTCTTTCCCCTTTCGTGGGGCTTTCTTTGGCCTTTCTTTGGGCTTTCTTTGGGCTTTCTATGGGCTTTCTCTGGGCTTTCTTTGGGCTTTCTTTGGGCTTTCTTTGGGCTTTCCTTGGGCTTCCTTTGGGCTTTCTTTGGGCTTTCTTTGGAATTTCTTTGGGATTTCTTTGGGATTTCTTTCCCCTTTCTTTGGGCTTTCTTTCCCCTTTCTTTGGCCTTTCTTTCCCCTTTCTTTGGGCTTTCTTTGGGTTTTCCTTGGGCTTTCTTTCCCCTTTCTTTCCCCTTTCTTTGGGCTTTCTTTCCCCTTTCTTTGGGCTTTCTTTGGGCTTTCTTTCTCCTTTATTTTCCCTTTCTTTGGGCTTTCTTTCCCCTTTCTTTGGGCTTTCTTTGGGCTTTCTTTCCCCTTTCCTTGGGCTTTCTTTGGGCTTTCTTTGGGATTTCTTTCCCCTTTCTTTGGGCTTTCTTTCCCATTTCTTTGGGCTTTCTTTGGGCTTTCTTTGGGCTTTTTTTCCCCTTTCTTTGGGCTTTCTTTCCCCTTTCTTTGGGCTTTCTTTCCCCTTTCTTTGGGCTTTCTTTGGGATTTCTTTGGGCTTTCTTTCCCCTTTCTTTGGGCTTTCTTTCCCCTTTCTTTGGGATTTCTTTCCCCTTTCTTTGGGATTTCTTTCCCCTTTCTTTGGGCTTTCTTTCCCCTTTCTTTGGGCTTTCTTTCCCCTTTCTTTCATCTTTCTTTGGGCTTTCTTTGGGATTTCTTTGCGCTGTCTTTGGGCTTTCTTTGGGCTTTCTTTGGGCTTTCTTTGGGATTTCCTTTGGCTTTCTTTCCCCTTTCTTTGGGTTTTCTTTGGGCTTTCTTTGGGCTTTCCTTGGGCTTCCTTTGGGCTTTCTTTCCCCTTTCTTTGGGCTTTCTTTGGGCTTTCTTTGGGCTTTCTTTGGGCTTCCTTTGGGCTTTCTTTGGGCTTTCTTTCCCCTTTCTTTGGGCTTTCTTTCCCCTTTCTTGGGGCTTTCTTTGGGCTTTCTTTGGGCTTTCTTTCCCCTTTCTTTGGGCTTTCTTTCCCCTTTCTTTGGGCTTTCTTTGGGCTTTCTTTGGGCTTTCCTTCCCCTTTCTTTGGGCTTTCTTTGGGCTTTCTTTGGGCTTTCTATGGGCTTTCTCTGGGCTTTCTTTGGGCTTTCTTTGGGCTTTCTTTGGGCTTCTTTCTCCTTTCTTTGGGCTTTCTTTGGGCTTTCTTTCCCCTTTCTTTGGGCTTTCTTTGGGCTTTCTTTGGGCTTTCTTTCCCCTTTCTTTGGGCTTTCTTTCCCCTTTCTTTGGGCTTTCTTTCCCCTTCCCTTGGGCTTTCTTTCCACTTTCTTTGGGCTTTCTTTCATCTTTCTTTGGGCTTTCTGGTGGCTTTCTTTCCCTTTTCTTTGGGCTTTCTTTCCCCTTTCTTTGGGCTTTCTTTGGGCTTTCTTTCCCCTTTCTTTGGGCTTTCTTTGGGCTTTCTTTGTGCTTTCTTTGGACTTTCTTTCCCCTTTCTTTGGGCATTCTTTGGGCTTTCTTTGGGCTTTCTTTCCCCTTTCTTTGGGCTTTCTTTGGGCTTTCTTTGAGCTTCCTTTGGGCTTACTTTGGGCTTTCTTTGGGCTTTCTTTCGGCTTTCTTTGGGCTTTCTTTCCCCTTTCTTTGGGCTTTCTTTCCCCTTTCTTTGGGCTTTCTTTGGGCTTTGTTTGGACTTTCTTTGGGCTTTCTTTACCCTTTCTTTGGGCTTTCTTTGGGCTTTCTTTCCCGTTTCTTTGGGCTTTCTTTGGGCTTTCTTTGGGCTTTCTTTCCCCTTTCTTTGGGCTTTCTTTTGGCTTTCTTTCTCCTTTCTTTAGGCTTTCGTTGGGCTTTTTTGGGCTTTCTTTCCCCTTTCTTTGGGCTTTCTTTGGCCTTTCTTTCCCCTTTCTTTGGACTTTCTTTGGGCTTTCTTTCCCCTTTCTTTGGGCTTTCTTTGGGCTATCTTCCCCTTTCTTTCCCCTTTCTTTGGGCTTTTCCTTTTCCCCTTTCTTTGGGCTTTCTTTGGGCTTTCTTTCCCCTTTCTTTGGGCTTTCTTTCCCCTTTCTTTGGGCTTTCTTTCCCCTTTCTTTGGGCTTTCTTTCCCTTTCATTCTGCTTTCTTTGGGCTTTCTTTGGCCTTTCTTTCGGCTTTCCTTCCCCTTTCCTTGGGCTTTCTTTCCCTTTCTTTGGCTTTCTTTCCCCTTTCTTTGGGCTTTCATTCCCCTTTCTTTGGGCTTTCTTTGGGCTTTCTTTGGGCTGTGTTTGGGCTCTCTTTGGGCTTTCTTTGGGCTTTCTTTGGGCTTTCTTTCCCCTTTCTTTGGGCTTTCTTTCCCCTTTCTTTGGGCTTTCCTTGGGCTTCCTTTGGGCTTTCTTTGGGCTTTCTTTGGGCTTTCTTTGGGATTACTTTGGGATTTCTTTGGGCTTTCTTTCCCCTTTCTTTGGGCTTTCTTTCCCCTTTCTTTTGGCTTTCTTTGCCCTTTCTTTGGGCTTTCTTTCCCCTTTCTTTGGGCTTTCTTTGGCTTTCTTTCCCCTTTCCCTGGGCTTTCTTTGGGCTTTCTTTGAAATTTCCTTGGGCTTTCTTTCCCCTTTCTTTGGGCTTTCTTTCCCCTTTCTTGTGGCTTTCTTTGGGCTTTCTTTGGGCTTTCTTTCCCCTTTCTTTGGGCTTTCTTTCCCCTTTCTTTGGGCTTTCTTTCCCCTTTCTTTGGGCTTTCTTTGGGCTTTCTATGGGCTTTCTCTGGGCTTTCTTTGGGCTTTATTTGGGCTTTCTTTGGGCTTTCTTTCCCCTTTCTTTGGGCTTTCTTTCCCCTTTCTTTGGGCTTTCTTTCCCCTTTCTTTGGGCTTTCTTTGGGCTTTCTTTGGGCTTTCTTTGGGCTTTCTTTCCCCTTTCTTTGGGCTTTCTTTCCCCTTTCTTTGTGCTTTCTTTCCCCTTTCTTTGGGCTTTCTTTCCTCTTTCTTTGGGGTTTCTTTGGGCTTTCTTTCCCCTTTCTTTGGGCTTTCTTTCCCCTTTCTTTGGGCTTTCCTTACCCTTTCTTTCCCCTTTCTTTAGGCTTTCTTTGGGCTTTCTTTCCCTTTCTTTGGGCTTTCTTTGGGCTTTCTTTCCCTTTTCCTTGGGCTTTCTTTGGGCTTTCTTTCCCCTTTGTTTGGGCTTTCTTTGGGCTTTCTTTGGGCTTTCTTTGGGCTTTCTTTGGGCTTTCCTTGGGCTTTCTTTGGGCTTTTTTTGGCCTTTCTTTGGGCTTTCTTTCCCCTTTCTTTGGGCTTTCTTTGGGCTTTCTTTCGGCTTTCTTTCCCCTTTCTTTGGGCTTTCTTTCCCCTTTCTTTGGGCTTTCTTTGGGCTTTCTTTCCCCTTTCTTTGGGCTTTCTTTGGGCTTTCTTTCCCCTTTCTTTGGGCTTTCTTTGGGCTTTCTTTCCCCTTTCTTTGGGCTTTCTTTGGGCTTTCTTTGGGCTTTCTTTCCCCTTTCTTTGGGCTTTCTTTGGGCTTTCTTTCCCTTTTCCTTGGGCTTTCTTTGGGCTTTCTT
>NW_027043557.1:0-72728 GCF_036013475.1 Columba livia | reverse complement strand
TTCTTCCCTCTCTCTCTCCCTCTCCCTCTTCTTCTCTCTCCCTCTTTTCCTTCCCCCTCCTTTCACTACCAGTGCATGCTGGGGAAATCCCTGACAAACACTTGGAACCTTGCCCAGCTTACCCATTCGCTCCATCACCTTATGCCAACCACGCATCTACCTTCTGGTGGCCGGGAGAGCACCGCACGCCCTTCAAGCCACTCTGCATTCCACTTCCTACAGCTGCTGACCCTAGCTCCATACTCCATCAGGACGGTGAGCTCTGCAGTGCTCCTCAAGAAGGCATTCCCTTCATTTTGCTACTGCTATCCAGCTGAAAAGGATGTTCATCCATCAGATGAACCTGGAAGGTTGCCCTGCTGGAAGATGGCCTTGCAGCGGAGAAACTCCAGCTGCCTCGTCCAGCTCTTCCTCCTTCAGCCCCTGTCAAGGGATTCCACCGGCTCCTCAAGGACTTCCTCTCCAATGTCTTCAGGCTGCCTCCAGGCCAGCTCTGGCAGCAGACACGGGACGCTGCTCCCTTTTATACTGTCCCGGGGCATTGTGACATCAGCATTGCCCCGTGGTCGCATTGTGACATGGAGGTGACATGGGCCCCCAGTGTCCCACCCCACCCACTGCCCATGCACCCAGCACTCTGTGGAGGAAGGACTTCGGGGTGCTGCTGGCCCCGAGGCTGTCCTTGTGCCCAGGAGGCCCAGGGCGCTGTCCCTGCTCTTGGTGGTGAGATGAAGGCTGGTCTGGCAAACATCACCCTTTGTGTCCCCAGGTGATGGACACTGCTCATGTGCCTCTGCAGAGAGTGGCAGGAGCTGGATCCCCTTCTTGGGACAGACTCCTTCCAGGAGAGACACAGACACAGGGGGAACTCATCAGGGCTTTACGGCATTTCACTTGGCATCAGTTTTGACATATTGGGTGCTGTCCTGTGACTGCCCTTTCTGCACAAATTATCATAAAAACACAACCAGTTAAAGCAACAGCACTCGATACAAAACCCACCACCAAACACAAAACACTCACACTGACCACAGGAAAAGCCTTGAAAAACATTGGAGAAAAATCTACCAGGTCCCAGGGGTCAGGGCTCAGCCATTCTGGTGATGAACAAGCATCAAGGGCTGACATGGCATCAGAGCCACTTCCACATGGCCCTCACCACCTGGAACCAGTGTCTCCAAGTCTTTCCTTCACCAGTCTCCAGGGACAGGGACCTGCACTGGTTGTTTCCTTCACAGCTGTGTCAGTGATGGCCCTTCATGGGGTCCAAACACCCTCAGAAACTTGGGTTTTGCTTCTGCCTTTCACTTCATTAGAAGTTTGTTCATTGTTTCAGTAGCTGCAGTTCAGGATCACGGCAGCAGAGGGCTCATTAACATCTAAAATGCTCTTACAAGCCAAGGCTCTGTGCATCATTTTTCTAAAGGCTTCAAGTTGGGTGTGGATGACTAGAGAAATTTCAGGAATAGCCAAACAGAGAGCATTTCTAAAATAAATAGCAAGAAAGCCAAATATCTTCTATTTCCTTCCCTGCTCTCCCTTCCCTCCCTTTCCAGAACAGGTGGCATCAGCAGCCTCTAGTTCATATTGGTGTGGAGCATCTCCTGATAAAGACTGAATATGTCAGAAAATGGGTTGCCTAAAACACCATGTGCATGAAGAGATAATCCAGGACACCTCAAGAGGAGTCACACTCCTCTGGACCAAGAGGTGGGTGTTCCTGGCAATCTCAGGTGCCACAGCACAACGATACTCGTGTTCAGGGAGCTGGTCAAGTGACCCATCTCCTGTTCTGTAACGGTGTCTGAGTTTGCTCAGGTCACCCCTGACTTGAGCCCCATCCACTGCTGGGTGTTCTCCAGACTCCTGCCTTCAGGAACAAAGGCCCAGGAGACCTTGCTGGTGAAGATGGAGGCAAAGAAGCCATGAAGAACCTCAGTCCTGTCTGATTCTACTCTTATGAAGTTCAGCAGCAGGTTCATGATCACCCTGTCTATTCTTCTACTGCAAGAGAAGCTCCGTCAGCTCATCTTGCTGCCCTTCAGGTACAGGTATCAAGTCCAGGGCAGCTTTGGCATTATCTCCACATCCATGGACAAGGTTTCTAAATTCCTCCTTTGCAGCTTCCCCTGCTCCCACCTCCTGTGTGCTGCCTTTTTGCCCTGGAGCTCCATCAGTTCAGACAAACAGTCTCATGAGATAAATGCTTCTCTTCATGAGTATTTGAAGAGATCGTTCATGTGCTTGGAGCAGGATGTCCTGTAAGGCTGATCAGATTTCCTGAGCTCCTTCACCCTTCAGACCGACTTCCATGTCACCACTTTGCCCACAATCCCCTATTATGTCCAAGCCTTCTTCTCTGGAGCCCACCAGCCTGTGCTCTGCTGCTGGCCTTCCTCCCTCCCCTCTGGTGCCTGGGACCCCACTGTGTCCTGGTCACGACAGCCAAGGTGAACACTGATGTTCACATCCCTCACCAGCCCTTCCTTGTTTCCCAGTTCCAGATCCTGGTGAGAAAAAGCACTGCAGACACCAAGGTCATATCCCATAGGACCCAAGCAGGTCCCTCAGCAGGCCAAAGCTTGCTCTCCTGAAATCCCGCTCTTTGCCTTGTTATCATCTCCCAGGAGCCTCAACTCCACTTTCCCATCCCTGACTGTTCCATCCTGACCAACTCTTTCTGGTTTGTAAGTGTGAAGTCCCACAGGGCACCTCACCCCACTGACTCCTCAGTCACCCGTGTCAAGAAGATGTTGTTAATGGGCTCCAAAACCCTCCTGGATGGCTGGTTCCTTGCAGATATTGGGATATCTCAGGTCTGCCGTGAGGACATGGCTTGGAAACATGAGGCTTCTTTCATTTGTCTGAAGGAGGCCTCATCTCATTCCTCTTCCTCATCAGTGAGTCCTGATGTCCAGTCACCACAACATTGCCCATGTTGTTCTGCCCTCTCATGCTGACTCCTCAACATTCAGCTGACATTGTCTGTCCCCAGGCAGAGCTCCACACATTCCTGCTGGTCTCTCATATGAAGGGAAACTTCCCCTCAAAGTCCAGACCTCTGACATTATGAGCATCAGACGCCCAAGGCCCCACAGTTTCTGCAGGAGATGGTATTTGTAGTGCCCTTCAACTCCACATCCTGGTATCTTGGGAGAGACACCCTTATCAGGATAAGCCGTCTGCATGCAAACATTACGAGCTGAACAAATGGAGCTTCAGTCAAGGGAGAGTGCAGACCTTGAGAAAATCTGGTGTTCGCCCATCAGAAAGCTCTAAAGATTTAAAAAGGGAAGTGACCAGTTCTGTATCGGGGCAGGAGAACAACCCCATCCATCAGGACAGAGCAGGACCTGACACGCTGAGCAGTGACCCTGAGGAGAAGGGCCTGGGCACTACAAGGTCCCCACACCAGCCCGTGGTGCACGCTCACCATGAACAAGGCAGCTGCACACGGGGCTGCATGAGGAGGAGCGTGGGGACCCAGACACCTGCAGTTCTCATCCCATTCGGTTCAGCACTGGTGTGACCCACACACACGGGTGTGTGCCAGTGTGCGGCTTCTCAGTTTGGAGCAGCAGGGAGGAACTGCAGAGTGCAGGGCTGTGCCAAGGCAGGTTCAGCACCTTGTGCACATGGTGTGGGGTGCTGAGGGACCTGGGCTGCTTTGGCCCAGCAGCGCTGGGGAGGCTGCAGCAGTGCAGGAGTAGCCTGAAAGTGCTTGAAGGGCAGTTTCAGAGATGGTGGAGGTTTTCTGCATAGTGGGAAAGAGCATGAGAATGAAATAATGGCCCAAAGTGCAGCTCGGGAGGTCCAGGCTGGACATGAGCAGAAAGGAATGTGATGGAAGGGCAGTGCTGTGGGGGAGCAGGTCAGCAGAGGGAGTCTGCATCAGCCCAAGGCTTTGTGCTTCAAGGACCAGCTGGGGAGGATGGAGAGATCTCAGCAAAGGAAGGAAGATGCTCAGACAAGATCAAGGTGGGGCAGCAGGGGGGATGTCTCCAGCCTGCAGGGACAGAGGTGCAGGGTATGCCACAGCACAGGACAGGCTGTCGTGGAGATGACCAAGGGATGGAAAGAGGCTGAAAGCCCCACCAGACATGAGCTCCTTCTCCCCTTGGCTATGGCTGTTGTCTGCACCTCTGATGCTTGTGAGGAGACACCTTGTCCTTGCAGCACAGGGGCCTCATGGTCTCCTTGTCCCCAGCCAGGAACCTGGGAGGTGTGGGACCATAGTCCTGCCCTTGGCCTTGCACAGCTCCACATCACACTGTCCCAGGAAGGGCCCTGGGCAACGTGGGAGGGACAGGATCTGACTTTCCAGGCCTGGGGATCAGAGTTTGGCCCTTTGGTTAATGAAACACATCCAGGTTTACTGGTAATCAGGGAGACCTTTACCTTGCTTTTCCTGACCTGTCATTCTGCCTCCAGTTTTCTGCTCTAACCAGATCCTAGGAACAGTTTCTCAGTTGTGTCCCTCAGTGTGACCCATTAATGCTACAAGAAACTTTGGAGTTTACATCTGAGTTTGACTTCTTTAGAAGATTCTTCAGCTTCCCCTCAGGGTCTGAAGTCCATGGACTCAGCACCAAACCCACCAGAGGGGTCATTAAAGTGCCTTGGGCTGCTCCTGTGCTGCTGAGCTGGGCTGGGCTCCTGGGACACAGGGAGCTCATGGCAGCGGCAGCACTGCAGAGAGACAGCTCTGCCCAGGAGCAGCTCCTCTGCACACGCAGCAGGGCTGAGGGCTCTGCCTGGGGATCTCAGGAGACGAGCAAGACAGAGAGAGATTAAAGGTGGTCAGGACTGGGAGGATGACTGAGAGCTCACTGGAGGAGAAACCTTTGCAGCCCTCGCCATGGTAAGTCTCTGGGTGCAGGGCAGTGCAGCTGTAGCTCCGGGAGGCATCTCCTGAAACTGGCACAGGCACAGCTTGTGGGGTCTGTGAGGACGGGGCTCTTGTCAGGCCATGTTGAACAGCTGTGAAGCCGGGTGAGCACCCAGGGGTGCCCAGGGCTGTCCTGCAGAGCAGGGTCCCTGCACCCCAGGGCTGTGCTGGGCAGGGACTCTGCCGCCTGCCAGGGTCAGCGCTCAGCCTGCCCGGGAGATCCCATGGCAGCAGCTGTGGGTGGAAGGAGCGACCCCCGGCAGGGCAGGCAGGGAGCTTGTGGGGTTGAAGGGGGCTGTGTGGGTCAGGGCTGCTCAGAGCTCCAGATCCCCCCACAGACATGGCAGAGGGTCCTTCTGAACAACAACATCGACACAGGAACAGCTGCAAGGGAAGGAGTCTGTGCTTTCAGTTTTCCACTCTTGCTCATCTGGGTGTGCAGTGGGAGATGGGGATTTATTTCTCTCTTTGGAGCAGACACTGAGACCCCAGTTCTCGTTAGGACTTGTCTGAGCTGCTCCTGAGCCCCTGCACACACAGAGCTGCCCCTGGGCAGTGCCAGGAGGTGTGAGCAGGACAGAGCTGAGCACACAGCGGGTGGGACGTGGTCTGTGACACTGACAGGGAGCAGACCAGGGACAGACACACAGCTGCAGGCAGCACAGACATGGGCAGGGAGAAGGAGCTCCTACCAGATATGCCAGGGGGGGGATTTAGGAACCCCCCTGCAATCCCCTGCAGTGCAGACACATTTCCCAGTGCAACCCCTGGTCTCCTCTCCTCCCCAGCAGACCCTCTGCCCCAAAGCCATGGGGTCCAGGTCATGAGTCTCCACCTCAGCAGCTGGACCTCCAGGTGAAGGGTTCCTGGAACGGGGTACTCAAAAAAGGTGCTAAAAGTACTTGCTCTCCAGTGTAATTGTGTGAGTGGCAGCAGCACAGCCAGGTCAGGAGAAGGTTCCACAGCATGCCCGTCTGCCTTTCTGTCCTTGCTTTATTTTCTGGTAGCACTGCAGTGTCCTTCCCTGTTTCTCCACCTGTCCCTGGTGCTCTTGCTCTCTGGGGTTGGGGTGGGAGTGTGGGTCACTTCTTGTTCTGATACCAACCCAGGGGCTCTTGCCCCAGAGCTGTGTTCATGGAAACCAGATGCCCAAGCTGCATTTTAAACTGTGATGAGCTGTTTTTCTCAGCTGGTAGAAAGAGAGAATGAGCTGAAACATCCTTCTATCAGGGAAGAGGTTTTCATTGCGAAACAGCATGTTTACTTTCCTCAGAGAAGTCCCTCTAACTTGTCACTGCCTTTTCCTCCTTGCACAGGTCCTCATGCCCACAGGCAGCCAATGTCCAACAGCAGCTCCATCACCCAGTTCCTCCTCCTGCCGTTCACAGACACACGGGAGCTGCAGCTCTTGCACTTCTGGCTCTTCCTGGGCATCTACCTGGCTGCCCTCCTGGGCAACGGCCTCATCATCACCACCATAGCCTGGGACCAGCACCTCCACACCCCCATGTACTTCTTCCTGCTCAACCTCGCCCTCCTTGACCTGGGCTCCATCTCCACCACTGTTCCTAAATCCATGGCCAATTCCCTCTGGAACACCAGGGCCATCTCCTACACAGGATGTGCTGCCCAAGTGTTTCTGTTTGTCTTCTTAGCTTCAGCAGAATATTGTCTCCTCACCATCATGTCCTATGACCGCTACGTTGCCATCTGCAAACCCCTGCACTACGGGACCCTCCTGGGCAGCAGAGCTTGTGTCCACATGGCAGCAGCTGCCTGGGCCACTGGGTTTCTCAATGCTCTGCTGCACACAGCCAATACATTTTCACTGCCCCTGTGCAAGGGCAATGCCCTGGGCCAGTTCTTCTGTGAAATCCTCCAAATCCTCAAGCTTTCCTGCTCACACTCCTACTTCAGGGAAGCTGGGCTTCTTGTGGTTAGTATATTAGTAGTATTTGGCTGTTTTGTGTTCATTGTGGTGTCCTATGTGCAGATCTTGAGGGCCGTGCTGAGGATCCCCTCTGAGCAGGGACGGCACAAAGCCTTTTCCACCTGCCTCCCTCACCTGGCCGTGGTCTCCCTGTTTGTCAGCACTGGTGTGTTTGCTGACCTGAAGCCCCCCTCTATATCCTCCCCATCCCTGGACCTGGTGGTGTCTGTTCTGTACTCAGTGGTGCCTCCAGCAGTGAACCCCCTCATCTACAGCATGAGGAACAGGGAACTCAAGGAGTCTATAAGGAAAGTGATGACTGTTCGATTTTCAAAAGCAGTAATAAAGTGACCTCCTGCTTCTGCATGTCACTTGTAATATAACGCATTACTATTTCAACCTGAGTTCTGTAGCTTTTGTGGTTTTGTTTGTTTGTTTGTTTGTTTGTTTTTCTCTTTAGTGTTTGTTTTTCTTGCTTATATTAATGCTATTCACAAGCAAAATTATTTGTCTTCCTATGGCTGTGTCCATATCTACCTCTCTGGTGTGTCCCATAGTCTTTGTGTAAATAAGGAGCTGTAATCTTTGTGTGTATAAATGAAATAAAGGACCCCGCACTGACTTGTTTGCCCAGAATCCTCTCTCTGGGATCTCTGGGGCTGCAGGAGCCATGTCTGTGTGCTGAGGGGGACTGAGCAGGAGCCACCTTGAGCTGGGTCTTCCTCCCATCCTGACCAAGGTGAACCTGCGGACTTACCCCATGGCCCTGGGCACCACAGCCCACTTGCTCTGCAGAGCAGCACCGCCAGGTCGGAGCTGTATGGAGCATGGGAAGGGGGACAGGAACAGCTGGCCACGTCAGCATAGCTCAGGTCTCTTGGGAAAGGGCTCTGTGGGGAGACGGGATGTTCCAGGAGAAGCGTGGGGCACTGCATGTGTGCAGGAGAGACATGGAAAGAGAAACCCTTTGCTGCAGGTGGCAGCTTGGGGCAGGTGGCCCTGGCACTGTGGCAGCAGGACATTCCTGAGGATCTCCTAGGCCAAATGCCTCATGCTGTCCTGGGGAGCCAGTCTGGACCTGGGTCTGGAGCTGCCTGTGCTGGAGACCCACTCAGCTTGCTGGCTGGATGAACATTCTCACTGTCCTTCATTCCCACTGGTCCCCACTGCTGTGGGACCAGTTCCAGTTCCAGTGTGGCTGCTCTGTGGGCTCGGCTGGGGAGAGGGCAGGGGGGTGGCACAATTCAGGAGGGGGTGGGAGGGCTGAACTGGCAAACGCCCCAGAGAAGAAAATACCAGTTAACGGCTGAAGTGTGTGAGTGTGCAGGGCTGGCACACAGCAGTGTCCTCTCCCAGCCAGGCCTCCTTGGAGAGCCCTGAAGCACCAGCAGAGCAGGGGCTGGTGTGTGCCCATGTTCGTGGGACAACCTGGGGAAACTGGCCCAGCACAGTCACCACAGACCAGCCCCTCATAACCGCCTTCTCCTGCACTGTCCCTTCACCCCAGCTGAGAGAGGTTGTTCATCCCTCAACACCAGGACACTGAATGAATATGGAGGGTCTTGGTCTCTTCTCCCAAGCAGCAAGTGATAGGACAAAAGGAAATGGCTGCAACTTGCACCAGGCGAGGTTTAGATTGGATATTAGGAAAAAAGTATTTCCCGGAAAGGGTTGTCAGGCATTGGAACAGGCTGCCCAGGGCAGTGGGGGAGTCACCACCCCTGGAGGGGTTTAAAAGGCATTTAGACAAGGCTCTTAGGGACATGGTTTAGTGTGAGAGCTGGGCTATGGTTGGACTCAATGATCCCAAGGCTCTCTTCCTATCAGAGTATTCTATGATTCTGCCTCAGATGAGAGTCCACAAAGCCAACTCCGTTATGGATGCCGGGCACAACCCTGACATTTCTATGTGTGACTCTGGGAACAAACCCCACTGACCCAGTGAGATTCGACTCAGTTGACCTGTGATTCTGGATTGTGTTTTCAAAATGATGAGGCAGAAGAGGAGATAGAAATGATGTCAACATAAAAACAACAGATGCTGTAAAGAAAGTTTCTCCACTCAAAACTTTAGAGGGAAACACATTTCTTTAATTTGATACAACAAGCATACTATTATCTGGTCAGGCCCTGGGCTACGGGCAGGGGGATGAATGGGTGTCCTATTATGAGGTCAGTTGTGTCTCAGACACTCATAATCCAGTCAGAATCCTGTGGCTGCGAAGGGGACAGTGAGGTCAGTTCTGTGTCTGGAGGTGACAGCCCAGCAACAGGGACATGGCTGGGAAAGAACCTCTGCCAGAGTGCCCACAGGTCTTACCCAGGAAGAGAGATGGGTTGTCATGTCCATCCCACCTGAGAACATGACGGGACATCGGCAGGAACATGTTTGTGTCTGTCAGAGATGCTGAAAGAACAGCAGCAGTTGTGGGATTTAGAAGATCATGGGGAGGTGACTTCTCTCTGGTCAGGTAAAAGACCACAAGAAGCCTAACAGGTTGGGTTCCCTGCATGAAGGGCAGTTTCTGAGGTGGCTGAGCTTTCCTTGATACTGGGAATAAGAAGGAAACAGAAAAAAAAATATCAGAAAGTACAGTTTGGAAGGTAAGGACTGGATATGAGGAGGAAGAAATGTCGCTGGAAGGGCAGTGCTGTGGTGCAAGAGGTGACCCAGAGGGAGCTGGATCAGCCCATGGTTTGTGTGCCAAAGAGCAGCCAGTGAGGGTGCAGACACAGCAGTGAAGGTGCAGAAATGCTGGGGTGAGAGCAGGTGGGGAAGCGAGATGGGTGTCTGCAGCCTGCAGGGAAAGAGGGGCAGGGGTAGCACCATGTGGAACAGCCTGTGGTGGAGATGGCAAAGGGCGCTGTAAGGCTGGAAGGGACCCACAGATCCCAGGTCTCTGTCCCCATGGCCAGGGCAGTTGTCTCTGCCACTGAGGCCCAGGAGAAGACATGTTGTCCTCATGGCACTGGGGCCTCGGTGCCTCCTTGCAGCCCCATGGGGAAGCTGGAAGTTGTTGTTCCAGTGTTGTCCTTCCCTGGGCCTTGCACACCCACATCCCACGGTCCCAGGAAGAGCCCTGAGCCGTGTGTGAGGAACAGGATCCCCCTTCCCATTGCCTGGAGGTCATGGCTCCTCCTTTCTGCTTCAGAAAGCAAACCAAGGGCTTTCTGAGCATCAGAGCTGAAGAAGAGACTCAAAGGAGACCTCATGGTGGCTACAGCTTCCTCACAAGGGGAGAAGGAGGGGAAGGTACTGATCTCTTCTCTGTGGTGACCAATGACAGAACCCAAAGGAATGGAAGAAGGGTGTGCCAGGAAAGGTTCAGGTTGGACATGAGGAAAAGGTTCTTCCCCCAGAGGTGCTGGACACTGAACAGGCTCCCCAGGGAGGTGTCACGGCCCCAACCTGACAGTGTTCAAGAAGAGACTGGACAACGTCCCCAGACACATGAGGTGACCTGTGGGGTGTCCTGTGCAGGGACAGGAGCTGGACTCCATAATCCTTGTTGGTCCTTTCCAATTCAGGACATTATATTATTTTATGATTCTATGAAACACTAGGTTAAAAGTCCCTGTTTTCATTGTGCAGAGGAGTTGTAAACATACACATCATGTGCATGTCCACTGTGTGCATGTGGTGAGATGAACCCAAGCGAGCACAAATGCCATCAGCTGTTCCTTGGGGTGCCATAAAGGTCAGTGGGACAGAGATGGTGTTCAGGGGTCTCTTCCAACCTGTGTTATTGCAGGATTCCATGAATCTTTGCCTTGGAAAGCTCTTTCATGTCAGAATAGACAGAGGAAGAAGAAAAAAGGCAGAAGCAGAGATGTAAAATGCCCCAGAGTAAATACAGCAGCTCCTCTGAGGAACGTTTCTCCACTCAAACCCTTGATAGGAAATCTATTGGATAAATTTGATGAAAGCAGCTCAGTTTGATCTGCTCACACACTGGACCACAAGGAGGGTGATGGTGGGTACGATGCCATGTGGTCACTTGTGTCTCAGGAACTCATAGTCCAGTAGGAACCAATGGCTGTGGAGGGGACTGTGAGGTCACTTCTGCCTCTGCAGGGGATTGGCCAACAGCAGGAACAGGGCTGGGAAAGGACTGTGAGGTCACACACACGAGACGAGCAATCGGGCCCAATCAGCATGGCTGGATGAAAGGCAGGTCCTGCTTGACCACCCTGATCTCCTTCTGTGACAAGGTGACAGGCTGAGCAGATGAGGGAAAGTCTGTTGTGGGGAGTGAATCCGCCACACGGGCTGTGGGTGTTGTGTCCTTAGACTGCAGTAAAGCCTTTGACACCGTGTCCCACAGCATCTCCTGGAGAAGCTGCAGCTCATGGCCTGGATGGTGTATCTGTGATGGATCAAGAACTGGCTGGAGGGACGGGCCCAAAGAGTTGTGGTGAACGGAGCCAAATCCAGTTGGTGGCTGGTCATGAGTGGTGTCCCCAGGACTCAGTATTGGGGCCAGTTCTCTCTCATCTCTTTATCAGTGATCTGGATGAGGGGATCAGGCGCACCCTGACTATGTTTTCAGATGACACCAAATTGTGTGGGAGTGTTGATCTGCTGGAGTATACGAAGGCTCTACAGAGGGATCTGGAGCTGCTGCTTCATTAGGCTGAGGCCATTTGTGTGAGGTTTAACAAGGCCAAGTGTCAGGTCCTGCACTTTGGTCATAACAATCCTCTGCAACACTACAGGCTTGGGGAAGAGTAGCTGGAAAGCTGCCTGGTGGAAAAGGACCTGGGGTTGTTGATTGACAGCAGCTGAACATGAGCCAGTGTGTGCCCAGGTTGCCAAAAAGGCCAATGGCTTGATGTGCATCAAGAATAGTGTAGTGGGCAGAACCGGAGCAGCGATCATCCCCTTGTACTCGGCACTGGTGAGGCCACAACTCAAATCCTTGGTTCAGTTTTGGGCCCATCACTATAGCAAAGACCTTGGGGTGTTGGAGTGAGTGCAGAGGACAGGGACAAGGCTGTTGAGGGTCTGGAGCACAAGTCTGCTGAGGAGCGATTGGGGGTTCTGAGGCTGTTTATCCTGCAGAAAAGGAGGCTGAGAGGAGACCTTTTTGCTCTGTACAACTATCTGAAAAGAGGTTGTAGCATGGAGGGTGTTGGTCTTCTCCTGAGTAGCAAGTGAGAGGATGAGAGGAAATGGACTCAGCTTGTACCAGAGAAAGTTCAGAATTGATATTAGGAAACATTTCGTCATGGAAAGGGTTGTGAAGCAGTGGAACAGGCTGCCCAGGGAAGTGGTTGAGTCACCATTCTCTGTTCCTTAGCACAGCTTCTAGGAGGATCTGTTCCATCATCTTCCCAGGCACAGGTAAGAGGCTGACAGGTCAGTAGTTTTCAGGGTCCTTCTTTCTACAGCAGAGAGAAACACTGCCACACATCGCAGGTTAAAACGTGGAGACTGGACATGAGGAGGAAGAAATGTCACTCAAAGGGCAGTGCTGTGGTACGAGAAATCATCCAGAAGGAGCAGGAGATCAGTCCATGTACGTGTGTTTCCAGGAACAGAGCATGAGAGTGGAGACACATCAGTCAATGTATGGAAATACCAGGGTGAGAGCAAGGGGAGGAAGCGAGATGGGTGTCTACAGCCTGCAGGGAAACAGAAGCAGCTGAGGGACAGTGTAGGACAACCTGTGGTGTAGATGGCAAAGGGCACTGGCAAGGCTGGATGTCACCAAGAGAACCCAAGTCTTTGTCCCCTTGGCTATGGCAATGGCCTCTGCCACCAAGGCCTGTGAGCAGACGTGTTGTCCTCAGGCACTGGGGCACCTCGTGGCCTCCTTGCACACCCCCAGGAAGGCTGGGAACGGTCACACCGTTGTCCTTCACTCAGCACCACACAGCCCACATCCCCTGCCCCAGGAAGAGCCCTGAGCAATGTGTGAGGGGCAGGATCTACCTTCCCAGGGGCTGGGGGTCAGGCCTTGGCCTCTCTGCTTCATCCAACTAAACCAGGGTTTTCTCAGCACCTCAGCTGCCTGCACGTTTCCCTTGTTTATCTGCCATCATGGCCTCCAATTCTCTGCTCTAACGAGTCCCTGGGGAGGCTTTGCTGGTACTTGCCCTCAGTGGAACTCATTAATACTTCAATGTACTTAGCACTTTTTGCTTCTGAATTTGTCTCTTCTTGTAATTTCCTTTTAGTCTTGTATAGTTAATTAGAGAGTTTTCCTAGTCTAGTTACAGAGAATGATTTCAAAAGCCTTGTAATAAAATTACTTTTTTTTTTTTTTTTTTTTTTAGTAAAGTGTATAGTTTATTATTTTTCAGTTTGGAGGAGGGGTGATTGCAGCATTATCTCACTGATGCTGATCTAGGGTCTCTCCTATGTTCTAGAGTCTTCTCCTGCAGCCTCACCTGGAGCACTGTTTGCAGGGCTGGGTGCCACAGAATAGAAAAGATACTGAGCTGCTAGAGAGTGTCCAGAAGAGGCTACGAAATTACTGAAGGGTTTGGAGGGGAAGCCGTATGAGGAGCAGCTGAAGTCACTTGTTTTGTTCAGCTTGGAGGAGTCTGAGAGGAGACCACATCACAGTCTACAGCTTCATCAAAAGGGAAGGAAGGAGGGGAGGCACCAAACTCCTATCTTTAGTGACCAATGACAAGGGAAAGGCAGGAAGATGATCTGAGAGAGGTTTAGGTTGGACATTAAGAAAAGGTTCTTCCCCCAGAGGTGCTGGACACTGAACAGGCTCCCCAGGGAGGTGTCGTGGCCCCAAGCCTGGCAGTGTTCAACAAGAGAATGGACAATGTCCTCAGACACACAGTGTGAACTGTGGGGTGTCCTGTGCAGGGACAGGAGTTGGACTCAACGAGGGTGGTCAACAGAATTGCTACTTTAGCCTTCCGAAAGGCAAACTTCGATCTGTTCAGAAGGCTGGTTGACAGAGTCCCTTGGGAGGCAGTCCAGAAAGACAACGGAGTCCAGGAAGGCTGTTCTCTCTTCAAGAAGGTGATCTCAGAGGCGCAGGAGCAGCTGTGCCCTTGTGCCAGAAGGCGAGCTCCCAGGGAAGAAGTTCCAGCCTGGCTGAACAGAGAGCTGCAGCTGCAACTTGGGAATAAAAGGAGAATTTATAACCTTTGGAAGAAGTGGCAGGAGTCTCAAGGGGACTACAGGGATGCTTTAGCTGGGCCCAAAGAGTTGTGTTGAATGAAGCCACATCCAATTGGTGATCGGTCACGAGTGGTGTTCCCCAGGGCTCAGTATTGGGGTTAGTTGTGTTTAATCTCTTTATCAACGAACTGGACAAGGGGATCGAGTGCACCCTTAGTAAGTTTCCAATGACACCAAATTGGGTGGGAGTGTTGATCTGCTGGAGGGTAGGAAGGCTCTGCAGAGGGATCGGACTGGCTGGAGGGTTGGGCTGAGGCCACTTGTATGAGGTTCAACAAGGCCAAGTGCTGTGTCCTGCACTTGGGTCAGAACCACCATAGGCAACACTACAGTCTCAGGATCTAGGGTGCTGATTGACAGCAGCTGAACATGATCCAGAGTGTGCCCAGGTAGCCAAAGAGGCCACCAGCCTCCTGGCTTCTATCAGGAATAGTGTTGCCAGCAGGACTAGAGGAGTGATCGTTCCCTCATACTCGGCACTGATGAGGTCGCACCTTAAATGACAAGGAAGACATCGACACGCAGGTGAGACATCAGAGGAGGGTGGCAACGCTGGTAAAGGGGCTGGAAGTGGTGACTGCAGGGGTAGAAATCCCCATATCTGAGGTGCAGCTGCCTTCTGAAGACTGGCTATGCAGCCTGTGACTCTTGCAAAATGAAGTGGCTGGCTTAGGGACAACACTGGTTGCAGGATGTGGCCACCAGAAAACAAAGAAACAAACAACACAACACCTCAGCACTCAGTACAGGCAAGAGCTGCAGGAAATAGTAGTGACAGTGCTGCAAGCAGAGATGGTGCCGTCATCATTCAGAAAGCTGGGCAGCAGCTGGGTCTGGGTGGTGGAGCTGTATCAGGTCTCCAGGGAGGTCCCACTGACCTCAGTTCAAGTGCTGCATTCAGGTGGTTTCTTGGGGAAGTTATTCTCAACATGAAGTGACCTTGACCTGTCCCACAGGCCTCAGTGTCCTCCACAGCGATAGCTGGGGCATTTGTGCTCATTTGGGCTCATTTCCCCCCACAAACACTATATGGATGCTTATATGTCCTTTCTGTGCACACTCAGAGTTCTGACCTAGTAATTTAGATTCCTTCCACGGAGGGACAAACAACCTCTCTCAGGTGTGGTGAGAGGACAATAATCAAAATGGTGGTTGCAATGGGCTGATCTGTGACGAATGCCTTGGGACAGCTGCCACAGCGTGTCCAGGAACATGGGCACAGACCAGACCCTGCTCTCCTGGTCTTTCATGTCTCTCCCAGCAGGCCTGGCCATGCGAGACCACTGCTGTGTGCCCCACAGAATCACAGAATCACAGGCTTGTTTGGGTTGAAGAGACCTCTGGAGATCATCCAGTCCAACTCACCTGCTAAAGCAGGTTCACCCAGAGCAGATCGCACAGGATCATGTCCAGGTGGGTTTGAATGTCTCCAGAGAAGGAGACTCCACACCTGCTCTGGGCAGCTTGTTTCAGGGCTCTGTCACCCTCCAAGTAAAGAAGTTTATCCTCATTATACAGATGGAACCTCCTGTTCTTCAGCCTGTGCCCGTTGCCCCTCATCCTATCATTGGGCACCAGTGAAAGGAGTCTGGTCCTTCCTCTTGACACCCACCCTTGAGATATTTATAAACATTGATAAGATTCCCTCTCAACTTCTCCAGCTGAACAAACCCCCTCTCTCAGGCTCTCCTCATCAGAAAGATGCTCCAGACCCCTTGTCATCTTTGTAACCCATTACTGGACTTTATCCAGTAATTCCTTGTCCTTCTTAAACTGGGGAGCCCAGAACTGGACCCAGTAACTACAAATGTGGCCTCACCAGGGCAGAGCAGAGGGGGAGGCTTCACCTCCCTTGACCTGCTGGTCACATTCTTTGCAATGCACCCCAGGTACCTTTGGCCTTCTTGGCCACAAGGGCACATTGTTGACTCATGGTCAACCTGTTATCAACCAGAACTCCCAAGTCCTTCTCCGCAGAGTTGCTTTCCAGCAGCTCTGCCCCTAACCTGTACTGGTGCCTGGGGTTATTCCTCCCCAGGGGAAGGACCCTGCACTTGCCTTTGTAGAACTTCCTCGGGTTCTCCTTTGTTCAGTCCTCCAACCTGTCCAGGTCTCGCTGGATGCCACAGCTGGATGTCAGCCCTTCCTCCCAGTTTGGTGCCCCCATCCTGCACGCTCACACACTTCAGTTTTCACTGGTGTTGCCCTCTCTGGGGCACTTTCCAGCCCAGCCCAGCAGAGAAGCTCCATCTGGGCAGGCCCTGTAGAATGAAATGGAGGAAACGGGGGTCAGTGACAGTGTCTCTCTGGGTGCCACGCTCAGGGTGTCCCAATACCAGAAATCTTTCAGGACCCTGTGCCAGCCCTGCTCCCCAGGACAGCACTGAGTCCTGGCCCCGGGGCTCTTCAGGCAGCTCCTGCTGCCCCAGGGACAATGCAGCCTGACCCAAGTTGTCACCCACAGGCAAAGGGTTTCTCTTTCCATGTCTGCACACAAACAGTGCCCTGCTCTTCTCCCAGGATGTCTCATCTCCCCACAGAGCCTTTGCCAAAGGAGAGCACACCTGCACTGGCCTGGCTGCCATTCCTGCACCCTGTTCCCACGCTGCCCACAGCCCCGAGCTGGGGGTTTTGCTCTGTAGATCAAGTGGGCTGTGGTGGCTCTGCGCGGCCATACTGGTCAGGCTGGGAGGCGGCCCCAGCTGGTGGTGGTCACTGCCACTGACCACCTCCCACACAAGCTCTTGGGTGGCCATGGAGGGTGCTCAGAGGGACCCTGCCTTATTCACCATCTGTGTGGGTGCTGATCACCAACAACCAACACCTGAGCAACCAGCCTGAAGTCCCTCGAAAGCCACACTGGGACCATGATCTCCCCACACTGAGCCCACAGAGAAATAAGCAAAGCAACGAGCCTCTTGAGAGTCTGTTACTAAGAAATGTTCTTCAAGGAACTTTGGAAGAAGAACTAACCTTCCAGGCACTGTACTAAGGAGATGCCCTTGCTGATGGAGATGCTGTTCTGAGGCCGGCTCTGTCACAGGAGTGCCCACCGCCTGTCCTGGTCACAGGACTGACACACAGCAGGACGGCGACCAAGCCTTGGGAGCGCTCAGGCCTTGCAGCAAGACAAGGGCTGAGAAGGAGAGTGTGGGAGTGGAAAGAGAAGGACTCTGGGAAGAACAAGGCTGGCGCTGCCTGGCAGAGCTGCTCTGCTGTAACTGTTTCCTCCATCTTCGCACACAGACACCTTGTGCTGAGCTTCACAAAGGCTGCAGAGGAAGGATCTCGGACAAACAGTTCACTGCAGGGTCATTTATTTTCTTTAAATACACAGAAACACGACTTCCATTTACAAGGTCTTTGACTTGATCTATAAAGGTGGACAGATGCAGAGAAAAGTCCCATCAGAGTTCCAGACCCGAGCGGACGGAGGAAGAAATGCGGCCGACTCAATATGAGTGATAAAGCATACTTCAACTTTATTGCCCGAGATAGCGTGCATTTATACCAAATACCATAATTATGCATACTTGTCTCTATCTAATAGGCTAAGCACATTTACTTACTCCACCTACTTGGGTTTAGCTAGCTATGCGCATCCCGCATTCTTCTGACTCTTATCTCTTCAAAAATATCCTGACCCTGCCTTAGTTAGTACTTTTCCGTTCCCCCCTTTCCCACGGCCTAATAGACAAGCTAACTAAGGCCTACTTATGTCAACTAAAATGGGCTCTGCTCGTACAGTTGCTTGGTGGACTCATGTCTGTGCTCCTTGAGCCAATCCCCGACATCTCCCCCCTTTTCTTTTTTTAATGAGCAGAGCCTGCCCAAGTGTCTGCTCTAAAATTTTCTTAATACATGATATAGCACAACTCAAGCATATTAATGCAACTACTACTATGATTAAGAGAGCCAGAGCACTCTGCAAAAGCCCTTTTACCCATCCTCCTAGTCCAAACCAGTTCATGAGGCCGTCTAAGCCAAAGAGGCCCACATCCTCTCTGATCTTCTGTGAATGGTCCGTAAGTTGTTTAATCTCCTCGTGGATGGATCTCGGCTTATTCTGTAAATCCATACAGCACATTCCGTCAAATTCCTCACATCCATGGCCATGGGCTAATAACAAAAGTCTCCTGTGACTGTATTCTGCAGTGTAGCATGTCTTACAGAATCTACATCTAACAAAAGTCCACTTAAAGCCTTAGAAGTTCTGTTTATTTGCTTAACTAGCCAGCATCCTAACTTTTCTAAAGTATTTAAAGCTTTAGTTGTGCCAACACTAGATACAAGAGATCCTAAAACCCTTACCCTGATCCTCAATAATCTACATTATCATCACATTTTGACTCATATACACGCAAAAAGTGTTTTTCTCGTCTTGTTCTTTTGTGATCTATTATCATAGATACATTGGGCGTTAAGAGAGTTAATAGTCCCAAAATACACAGTCCTCCAACAGCGTTAGAAGGAATTCCTGGTCAGGCTCTATCTTCACAGATCAAGAATGCACTATACAGGAGGTTTTAGGGTCGCTGTCAATGACATCCCTTGCATTCTTCTGTGAAGCATTACACCGTCGAGTTTCATTTCTGTAGTCACCAAGGGTAGCATTAACATTTTGTAGTTTTGTCCATTCATGTTCTTGTATACTGTTCTGACACTTTTCACAAACCGGCTGAATACAAGCATCCATGGGCATAGATGCCAGCAATTCCAGTTCCTGTGGTTCGATGTCTGCTTCCAGGTGGCAATTAACCCAAAGTGCTGTGTTAGTATTATTACAGTTCGTTGCAATGCCTCTGCATCAACCACTATTTGAAACAGTCGTGTGATGCTGCTGTAGTCATCAAGGAAGACACCAACCAAGCATGTGTGGAACGTTTTTTCCAGAGACATCGTAGTTAGGCATATAGATGGTCAGTCATGTTGGCTAAAGTAATCCACATGTTAGTCTTTGTCTGTGCAGGCATCCAAAACACAGCAGCTGCAACAATCATTGTCAGGAAGATAACACAGGTTTCACGTTTCGTGCTGGCAACCATTGCAGCTCTTGATCTGTAAAAACATAAGCATAACCTCTCCCCCAGCTTATCAATTGGTGTGGCCTTTTCCATTGAACGTTAACTAGTGATTTGACCATAACTAATGCAGGTTCTTTCTGATTTAGCATGGTTTTGGGTCATAGTTACAAAGTGTTTCATCACAGGGCAAATTTAGGCTGCACCACTTAGATACAAGTGATTCATCACATACAATCCTTTTGACAATTCCCCTTTTTGTTTAAAAAAACAAAACAAAACAAAACAAAACAAAAACACAGTTCAGAATCAGATACGTGCGTTGGATCTTGACTACGTACTCAAAATCGCAAATCAATTTAGAGGTTCCCCCTTAAAAATCTCTAAATAATTTAAAGCTGTGCCAAGTTCTGCTAATTGGGTTGAACTTTCAATAATTTTCACAGAATGATGCTAATCGCTATCTTCACGCTAAACCACTACAGCTTTATGAGACTTCCCAAAACCATCAACAAAAACTGTGCAAGTATGTAGGATCAGACCAAATACAAGTATGGCCTATGACCTGATGTTAGAGACTTGCAGGTTCTGCAGCAATTTACATTTTACATTTATGCATACCAAAAGCTGTGCTGTTAAGAAAACCAGCTAGTGCAATTGACAAAGACATAGATTACAAATTAAAAAAAAAATCAGAATTAAATTTCACAAATGGTACATATATGACAAAAGGATCATGGCCTATTAAGACTTAAATTCATTCCCTGCATTTTCTTGATCAGAGTGACAATTGGTATATTAGTCTGTTAGCATTCTCATCATACTGTCCCACAATAGCCACAGGTTGTTTCATAGACAAATCTGTAAGTCCAATCAAATGCAGTCATCCTGTAAAGTTGTCATAAATTCATCCCTCAAAGTTTCTAACTCCATTTTGGCTGTCATATTTATTGGATATTGTTTTCCCTTACCGGATTGAAGTCCTGTTTCAGATTTCTCAGTGTAGTATTTGCTTTATCAAAAACATTGGCTGTTAATACTAGTGGAAATACAGCATTCAAAAGTTCCTTGAAGATTTCTCACTTGCACAAGCAGATCTGCACCATCCAAGCACCTTCTTATAGGATATGCAACTAAACAGAATTCTCAGAAAACGTTATTTGAGCTTACAATTTACTTAACAAATCCTGACCCAAGAGAGGTATAGGACTTTTAGGCAAATACAAGAATTCATGTATTAAAACTTTGTTCCAAATCTGGCATTCCGTTTGTCTCAAAAAACGGCCTTTCTTTCGTTGTCTCCCATGCCCTCAAAAACTAGCATGGTGAATTTACTTACATCGCTGCAGTGGGGGGAGAGAGAACCCCCCCTTTCACTGCTTTAAAAGCGGGCAGCCAGGTTTTTCCAGTTGTTTTTTCTTTCTGTGCAGTGTAGATATAACCAAGGTCACGCAGCTGGCACACGGGCTGGTACGAAGTAGGAGGCTCTGGGAAACTTCCCAGCCACAATGAGCTGCACACAGGCCTGGGATATTTTGCTCTTTTGTTTTCCCATTTCATTTCAGCCATAATACACTTTATATGCAATTTCAAGTAGCTCAGCAATAGTCACATTCCTTAGCTTCATTTACCTTTTACAATTTAGAGATGTCAAAAAACAGTATAAACCAGTATAATAAACATAAATCCATTATTCTATTGTCCTAGATCCAAATCAGTTCACATTCCAACAACCTTTACATACAACTTCATAACTTCATACAATACCCCAAGTTCACATCTATCATAGTATTTTAACAATTTAAATGCTTTTCTAACAATATAAGCGATTACTTTAATGTGCAAGGATGCATCCTAAGGGGGAGCAAGGTGGAATTTTAGCAGTGGAACCGGTTCCCATTGTAATTATCTCCCCAAACAAGATTCTTTTGGTACCGAATATGAATATACAAACTAAAATACTGAGCTCAGATACGAAAACCATATACCAAGTTCAAATAAGCAGATGGATCACACTTACACCAATTTAAGACAATATCTCAATTTTTTGCGTTGCACCTTGAACCGCTTACTGCTCAGCCAGGTGGAGATACCTCTGGGTCTCCCTGACAAAATGGGTCAGTGCGCGCTGGAGGCCCATTTGGCATCCGCCCCCCCCCCCCGCAGCAAGCTGGACTGGGCAAGGCCTTTTTTTTTTTATAGTGTCTCATCTGGTGTGCTACAACTGTTATTCTAAAACCATGATTCTTCACTTGATGTGCATACAAAAAGGCCAAATTTAGTGCACCGAGATGAGAGACAGCCTGTCACAGAGTTGCGCAAGTCTGGATATTGGAATAAAGCTAGTACGCTAGAAAAAAAAATATAACAGCTACTACACATAAAATCTTAACATCACGTTCACCCAGTAAGGAACTAAATTACTCATGATCTTTTGTACTATCACAAAACGCACCTTTTGAGTCAACCGATTCTCATGATTTAACAGTCTGTGAACTTACTGTACCATATAACAAAGACCTACCAAAATTGCAACATGCTTAAACAGATACCCACAAAGAAAACAGGCTAATAAGGAAAACATTGTGCAGACTTCGGCAAGTTTACTGTGACCTGTGTGTTATCAGTTAACTCTCTCTCAGCTGTCTGAAATGATTTAATGATCTCTTGTAGGGATTTATTTTGTCTTACTCTTCTCACCCTAAAAACAACATTAATTGCAATAAGGTGTTATACTTCAAGATTCTATTCCCCGGACACTTTTCCCAATCATTTAACTTATACAGCAGCCACCATTAATTACAATATTTTACAAGATCTTCTTTCCTCATATTTCCAAGTGCTTCCCTATGTTTTGAAACACCTCCCAATACCGATTTTTTATGAACACGACTGAAAACAGTAATTTCTGACCCCACGGAAAAGCACAGGGCTGCTTGCAGCGTGAGTGGGAAAAGTGGAGAGAAAGTTTTACGGTGCACTTATACCACAAAGAAACAATTCTAACAACAACCAGTAAAACAATTAACTCACATTCCTGACAAGCTGCTTGACTTTCAGAGAGGCAATAAACAGCAGCACATAATATGCACTGTAAAACTCGCAAATAACATGTTGATAGCAAACTTTAGCATTCTCTACTGCTAATTTCAACACCAGTACTTCCTTAACTTCTAAGTTTTATACCCTGAGTCCCCAGAAGCACCACCTTTCCCGTCACGATTATCATGACCACATTGCCGACTGTCAGATTCACTTGCTGTTAGCTGATCTAATCTGTCACACAGTTCTGTCGTCCAGTTCTATTTTCAGTGACTTCTTCTGTTCTCTCGTGGAAGTTAGAGGGTTAAAATGCATCAGGCTGCAACGCTGCAAAAATTCCGGCAGCAGCAGACCGTTCAAGCTTCCATGTAGTTACTAATGATTTAGCTTCTGTATCTCCATTGCTGACTTTATCCCATAATTTCTGCTCTATACTGTCCCAAAGTTCAAGTTTTGAGTCACTAATGCTCGTAACAGTCTTTTCAGGTTTTAACTGCTTCACTGTAGTATTTATCAGTTTCCAGATGGTTACAAGGCCGAGAATATATCTTTCGCGGTGACTAATTGCCTTCCACAACACAGTTCCCATCTTTTTCCAAGTCTCTATTAGAAAAACTCCTGACAGGTCAGCAGGATACCTATTGCCTCTGCACCAAGTTAATAGTCTTTTAAGGTTCTTCGCTGATAACGCAGATATGCCCGTTTCCATCGGCGGAGCGGAAGGCTCCATTTTGCCGAGTTTCTGTGAAGCTACCGCGGCTAAATTCTTTTCCACTTTATGACGCTTAATATTATTAATTACTTCCCTCCACGGTTTCATCAGTTTCTTAGCTGTTTTATCCTCGTCTATGACCGTATCCCACAACACATCCCCTAATTTCCTCCACTCTCCTTCATCAAACAATAAATCAGGATCCTGAAAACAACCCTTTAGTTTTCCCCGTTGCTCCTAGACCAGCTAGCTGTTTAACGCAACTATGATTAACCCCTCGCTTTTCTAAAAAGCTTTGTAATAAATCTAGGGCTACTTCTAAATCCATTTCTCTATTATTCATCATTTTAATCCGTTTCTCCGTTATTCATAATTTTAATCCGTTTCTCCGTTATTCATCATTTTAATCTATTTCTCCGTTATTCATCATCTTAATCTATTTCTCCGTTATTCATCATTTTAATCTATTTCTCCGTTATTCATCATTATAGTACGGTACCTCTTGCTAAATTAAGAGACCTCTTGCAGCCCTTGTTTCCTGTAGCCCAGCACTGGCGAACTTCAGTCGGTTCAGGCTTCGGAGTCGACACACCGCAGCACAGTGTTCGGTCGCTCTTGCCCGCCGGTCGCTGCTCTCCCGGCGCCTTTTGCTTCTATCCGCCGCTTCGGATCGCCGGTTCGGGCGCCAATTGCAGAGAGAAATCCCATCAGAGTTCCAGACCCGAGCGGACGGAGGAAGAAATGCGGCCGACTCAATATGAGTGATAAAGCATACTTCAACTTTATTGCCCGAGATAGCGTGCATTTATACCAAATACCATAATTATGCATACTTGTCTCTATCTAATAGGCTAAGCACATTTACTTACTCCACCTACTTGGGTTTAGCTAGCTATGCGCATCCCACATTCTTCTGACTCTTATCTCTTCAAGGATATCCTGACCCTGCCTTAGTCAGTACTTTTCCGTTCCCCCCTTTCCCACGGCCTAATAGACAAGCTAACTAAGGCCTACTTATGTCAACTAAAATGGGCTCTGCTCGTACAGTTGCTTGGTAGACTCATGTCCGTGCTCCTTGAGCCAATCCACGACAACTTCTTTCTTTCTTCTTTCTTCATTCCTTCTTACTTCTTTCTTACTTCTTTCTTACTTCTTTCTTACTTCTTTCTTTCTTCTTTCTTACTTCTTTCTTTCTTCTTTCTTACTTCTTTCTTCTTTCTTTCTTCTTTCTTACTACTTTCTTACTACTTTCTTACTCCTTTCTTACTTCTTTCTTCTTTCCTTCTTACTTCTTTCTTACTTCTTTTTTTCTTTCTTCTTGCTTTCTTCTTTCTTTCTTATTTCTAAATTCTTTCTAACTTCTTTCTAACTTCTTTCTTATTTCTTTCTTACTTCCTTCTTTCTTACTTCTTTCTTACTTCTTTCTTACTTCTTTCTTACATATTTCTTACTTCTTTCTAACTTCTTTCCTACTTCTTTCTTACTTCTTTCTTAATTCTTTCTTTCTTCTTTCTTACTTCTTTCTTCTTTCTTACTTCTTTCTTACTTCTTTCTTACTTCTTTCTTACTTCTTACTTCTTTCTTTCTTCTTTCTTTCTTCTCTCTTTCTTCTCTCTTTCTTCTTTCTTTCTTCTTTCTTTCTTCTTTCTTTCTTACTTCTTTCTTACTTCTTTCTTAATTCTTTCTTTCTTTCTTCTTCCTTTCTTCTTTCTTTCTTATTTCTAAATTATTTCTAACTTCTTTCTAACTTCTTTCTTACTTCTTTCTAACTTCTTTCCTACTTCTTTCTTACTTCTTTCTTACTTCTTTCTTTCTTCTTTCTTACTTCTTTCTTCTTTCTTACTTCTTTCTTACTTCTTTCTTACTTCTTTCTTACTTCTTACTTCTTTCTTTCTTCTTTCTTTCTTCTCTCTTTCTTCTCTCTTTCTTCTTTCTTTCTTCTTTCTTTCTTCTTTCTTTCTTACTTCTTTCTTACTTCTTTCTTACTTCTTTCTTTCTTTCTTCTTCCTTTCTTCTTTCTTTCTTATTTCTAAATTATTTCTAACTTCTTTCTAATTTCTTTCTTATTACTTTCTTACTTCTTTCTTACTTCTTTCTTACTTCTTTCTTACTTCTTTCTTAATTCTTTCTTACTTCTTTCTAACTTCTTACTTTCTTCTTTCTTTCTTCTTTCTTTCTTACTTCTTTCTTACTTCTTTCTTACTTCTTTCTTTCTTACTTCTTTCTTACTTCTTTCTTACTTCTTTCTTACTTCTTTCTTCTTTCTTTCTTACTTCTTTCTTTCTTCTTTCTTACTTCTTTCTTACTTATTTCTTACTTCTTTCTTACTTCTTTTTAACTTCTTTCTTACTTCTTTCTTACTTCTTTCTAACTTCTTTCTTTCTTCTTTCTTTCTTCTATCTTTCTTACTTCTTTCTTACTTCTTTCTTACTTCTTTCTTTCTTACTTCTTTCTTACTTCTTTCTTACTTCCTTCTTACTTCTTTCTTACTTCTTTCTTCTTTCTTTCTTACTTCTTTCTTACTTCTTTCTTAGTTCTTTCTTACTTCTTTCTTTCTTCTTTCTTACTTCTTTCTTTCTTCTTTCTTCATTCCTTCTTACTTCTTTCTTTCTTCTTTCTTACTTCTTTCTTTCTTCTTTCTTACTTCTTTCTTACTTCTTTCTTTCTTCTTTCTTACTTCTTTCTTTCTTCTTTCGTTCTTCTTTCTTACTTCTTTCTTTCTTCTTTCTTACTACTTTCTTACTACTTTCTTACTTCTTTCTTAATTCTTTCTTCTTTCTTTCTTACTTCTTTCTTACTTCTTTATTTCTTTCTTCTTGCTTTCTTCTTTCTTTCTTATTTCTAAATTCTTTCTAACTTCTTTCTAACTTCTTTCTTATTTCTTTCTTACTTCTTTCTTTCTTACTTCTTTCTTACTTATTTCTTACTTCTTTCTTACTTCTTTCTTACTTCTTTCTAACTTCTTTCTTACTTCTTTCTTACTTCTTTCTAACTTCTTTCTTTCTTCTTTCTTTCTTCTTTCTTTCTTACTTCTTTCTTACTTCTTTCTTACTTCTTTCTTACTTCTTTCTTTCTTTCTTCTTTCTTACTTCTTTCTTACTTCTTTCTTATTTCTTTCTTACTTCTTTCTTACTTCTTTCTTACTTCTTTCTTCTTTCTTTCTTACTTCTTTCTTACTTCTTTCTAACTTCTTTCTTACTTCTTTCTTACTTCTTTCTTACTTCTTTCTAACTTCTTTCTTACTTCTTTCTTACTTCTTTCTTACTTCTTTCTTACTTCTTTCTTACGTCTTTGTTTCTTACTTCTTTCTTACTTCTTTCTTCATTACTTCTTACTTCTTTCTTACTTATTTCTTACTTCTTTCTGACTTCTTTCTTAGTTCTTTCTTTCTTCTTTCTTTCTTCTCTCTTTCTTCTCTCTTTCTTCTTTCTTTCTTCTTTCTTTCTTCTTTCTTTCTTAATTCTTTCTTACTTCTTTCTTTCTTTCTTCTTTCTTACTTCTTTCTAACTTCTTTCTTACTTCTTTCTTACTTCTTTCTAACTTCTTTCTTACTTCTTTCTTACTTCTTTCTAACTTCTTTCTTTCTTCTTTCTTTCTTCTTTCTTTCTTACTTCTTTCTTACTTCTTTCTTACTTCTTTCTAACTTCTTTCTTACTTCTTTCTTACTTCTTTCTAACTTCTTTCTTTCTTCTTTCTTTCTTCTTTCTTTCTTCTTTCTTTCTTCTTTCTTTCTTACTTCTTTCTTACTTCTTTCTTACTTCTTTCTTACTTCTTTCTTACTTCTTTCTTACTTCTTTCTTTCTTACTTCTTTCTTACTTCTTTCTTACTTCTTTCTTACTTCTTTCTTCTTACTTTCTTACTTCGTTCTTACTTCTTTCTTACTTTTCTTACTTCTTTCTTACTTCTTTCTTTCTTATTTCTTACTTCTTTCTTTCTTCTTTCTTACTTCTTTCTTACTTCTTTCTTACTTCTTTCTTACTTCTTTCTTTCTTCTTTCTTTCTTCTCTCTTTCTTCTCTCTTTCTTCTTTCTTTCTTCTTTCTTTCTTCTTTCTTTCTTTCTTACTTCTTTCTTACTTCTTTCTTACTTCTTTCTAACTTCTTTCTAACTTCTTTCTTATTTCTTTCTTCCTTCTTTCTTTGTTACTTCTTTCTTACTTCTTTCTTACTTATTTCTTACTTCTTTCTTACTTCTTTCTTTCTTCTTTCTTACTTCTTTCTAAATTCTTTCTTACTTCTCTCTTACTTCTTTCTAACTTCTTTCTTTCTTCTTTCTTTCTTCTTTCTTTCTTACTTCTTTCTTACTTCTTTCTTACTTCTTTCTTTCTTACTTCTCTCTTACTTCTTTCTAACTACTTTCTTACTTCTTTCTTACTTCTTTCTAACTTCTTTCTTTCTTCTTTATTTCTTCTTTCTTTCTTCTTTCTTTCTTACTTCTTTCTTTCTTCTTTCTTACTTCTTTCTTTCTTCTTTCTTACTTCTTACTTACTTCTTTCTTATTTATTTCTTACTTATTGCTTACTTCTTTCTTACTTCTTTCTAACTTCTTTCTTACTTCTTTCTTTCTTCTTTCTAACTTCTTTCTTTCTTCTTTCTTTCTTCTTTCTTTCTTACTTCTTTCTTACTTCTTTCTTACTTCTTTCTTTCTTACTTTTTTCTTACTTCTTTCTTACTTCTTTCTTACTTCTTTCTTATTTCTTTCTTACTTCTTTCTAACTTCTTTCTTCATTCCTTCTTACTTCTTTCTTACTTCTTTCTTACTTCTTTCTTACTTCTTTCTTTCTTCTTTCTTTCTTCTCTCTTTCTTCTCTCTTTCTTCTTTCTTTATGCTTTCTTTCTTCTTTCTTTCTTACTTCTTTCTTACTCCTTTCTTTCTTTCTTCTTGCTTTCTTCTTTCCTTCTTATTTCTAAATTCTTTCTAACTTCTTTCTAACTTCTTTCTTACTTCTTTCTAACTTCTTTCTTTTTTCTTTCTTTCTTTTTTCTTTCTTACTTCTTTCTTACTTCTTTCTTACTTCTTTCTTTCTTACTTCTTTCTTACTTCTTTCGTACTTCTTTCTAACTTCTTTCTTACTTCTTTCTTACTTCTTTCTTACTTCTTTCTAACTTCTTTCTAACTTCTTTCTTATTTCTTTCTTACTTCTTTCTTACTTATTTCTTACTTCTTTCTTACTTCTTTCTTTCTTCTTTCTTACTTCTTTATAACCTCTTTCTTACTTCTTTCTTACTTCTTTCTAACTTCTTTCTTACTTCTTTCTTACTTCTTTCTTCATTCCTTCTTACTTCTTTCTTACTTCTTTCTAAATTCTTTCTTTCTTCTTTCTTTCTTCTTTCTTTCTTCTTTCTTTCTTACTTCTTTCTTACTTCTTTCTTACTTCTTTCTTACTTCTTTCTTTCTTACTTCTTTCTTCTTTCTTTCTTTCTTCTTTCTTACTTCATTCAGTCTTCTTTCTTACTTCTTTCTTACTTCTTTCTAACTTCTTTCTTTATAATTTCTTACTTCTTTCTTACTTCTTTCTTACTTCTTTCTTACTTCTTTCTAACTTCTTTCTTTCTTCTTTCTTTCTTCTTTCTTTCTTACTTCATTCTTACTTCTTTCTTACTTCTTTCTTTCTTCTTTCTTTCTTCTTTCTTACTTCTTTCTTACTTCTTTCTTACTTCTCTCTTACTTCTTTCTTACTTCTTTCTTCTTTCTTTCTTACTTCTTTCTTACTTCTTTCTTACTTCTTTCTTACTTCTTTCTAACTTCTTTCTTACTTCTTTCTTACTTCTTTCTTTCTTCTTTCTAACTTCTTTCTTACTTCTTTCTTACTTCTTTCTAACTTCTTTCTTACTTCTTTCTTACTTCTTTCTAACTTCTTTCTTACTTCTTTCTTACTTCTTTCTAACTTCTTTCTTTCTTCATTCTTTCTTCTTTCTTTCTTACTTCTTTCTTACTTCTTTCTTACTTCTTTCTAACTTCTTTCTTACTCCGTTCTTACTTCTTTCTAACTTCTTTCTTTCTTCTTTCTTTCTTCTTTCTTTCTTCTTTCTTTCTTCTTTCTTTCTTACTTCTTTCTTACTTCTTTCTTACTTCTTTCTAACTTCTTTCTTACTTCTTTCTTACTTCTTTCTTTCTTACTTCTTTCTTACTTCTTTCTTACTTCTTTCTTCTTTCTTTCTTTACTTCGTTCTTACTTCTTTCTTACTTTTCTTACTTCTTTCTTACTTCTTTCTTTCTTATTTCTTACTTCTTTCTTTCTTCTTTTTTACTTCTTTCTTACTTCTTTCTTACTTCTTTCTTACTTCTTTCTTACTTCTTTCTTACTTCTTTCTAACTTCTTTCTAACTTCTTTCTTATTTCTTTCTTACTTCTTTCTTTCTTACTTCTTTCTAACTTCTTTCTTTCTTCTTTCTTTCTTCTTTCTTTCTTCTTTCTTTCTTACTTCTTTCTTTCTTCTTTCTTACTTCTTTCTTACTTCTTTCTTTCTTCTTTCTTACTTCTTTCTTACTTCTTTCTTACTTATTTCTTACTTATTTCTTACTTCTTTCTTACTTCTTTCTTACTTCTTTCTTACTTCTTTCTTACTTCTTTCTTTCTTCTTTCTAACTTCTTTCTTTCTTCTTTCTTTCTTCTTTCTTTCTTACTTCTTTCTTACTTCTTTCTTACTTCCTTCTTTCTTACTTTTTTCTTACTTCTTTCTTATTTCTTTCTTACTTCTTTCGAACTTCTGTCTTACTTCTTTCTAACTTCTTTCTTACTTCTTTCTTAATTCTTTCTTACTTCATTCTTACTTCTTTCTTCTTTCTTTCTTCTTTCTTACTTCTTTCTTACTTCTTTCTTCATTCCTTCTTACTTCTTTCTTACTTCTTTCTTTCTTCTTTCTAACTTCTTTCTTACTCCGTTCTTACTTCTTTCTAACTTCTTTTTTACTTCTTTCTTTCTTCTTTCTTACTTCTTTCTAACTTCTTTCTTACTTCTTTCTTACTTCTTTCTAACTTCTTTCTTTGTTCTTTCTTTCTTCTTTCTTTCTTACTTCTTTCTTACTTCTTTCTTACTTCTTTCTTTCTTACTTCTTTCTTACTTCTTTCTAACTACTTTCTTACTTCTTTCTTACTTCTTTCTTACTTCTTTCTAACTTCTTTCTTTCTTCTTTCTTTCTTCTTTCTTTCTTCTTTCTTTCTTACTTCTTTCTTTCTTCTTTCTTACTTCTTTCTTTCTTCTTTCTTACTTCTTTCTTTCTTCTTTCTTACTTCTTTCTTACTTCTTTCTTACTTATTTCTTACTTATTTCTTACTTCTTTCTTACTTCTTTCTTACTTCTTTCTTACTTCTTTCTTACTTCTTTCTTTCTTCTTTCTAACTTCTTTCTTTCTTCTTTCTTTCTTCTTTCTTTCTTACTTCTTTCTTACTTCTTTCTTACTTCCTTCTTTCTTACTTTTTTCTTACTTCTTTCTTATTTCTTTCTTACTTCTTTCGAACTTCTGTCTTACTTCTTTCTAACTTCTTTCTTACTTCTTTCTAACTTCTTTCTTACTTCTTTCGTCATTCCTTCTTACTTCTTTCTTACTTCTTTCTAAATTCTTTCTTTCTTCTTTCTTTCTTCTTTCTTTCTTCTTTCTTTCTTACTTCTTTCTTACTTCTTTCTTACTTCTTTCTCACTTCTTTCTTTCTTACTTCTTTCTTCTTTCTTTCTTTCTTCTTTCTTACTTCATTCAGTCTTCTTTCTTACTTCTTTCTTACTTCTTTCTTACTTCTTTCTAACTTCTTTCTTTATAATTTCTTACTTCTTTCTTACTTCTTTCTTACTTCTTTCTTACTTCTTTCTTCATTCCTTCTTACTTCTTTCTTACTTCTTTCTTACTTCTTTCTTACTTCTTTCTAACTTCTTTCTTTCTTCTTTCTTTCTTCTTTCTTTCTTACTTCATTCTTACTTCTTTCTTACTTCTTTCTTTCTTCTTTCTTTCTTCTTTCTTACTTCTTTCTTACTTCTTTCTTACTTCTTTCTTACTTCTTTCTTACTTCTTTCTGATTTCTTTCTTACTTCTTTCTTACTTCTTTCTTACTTCTTTCTTACTTCTTTCTAACTTCTTTCTTACTTCTTTCTTACTTCTTTCTTTCTTCTTTCTAACTTCTTTCTTACTTCTTTCTTACTTCTTTCTAACTTCTTTCTTACTTCTTTCTTACTTCTTTCTAACTTCTTTCTTACTTCTTTCTTACTTCTTTCTAACTTCTTTCTTTCTTCTTTCTTTCTTCTTTCTTTCTTCTTTCTTTCTTCTTTCTTTCTTACTTCTTTCTTACTTCTTCTTACTTCTTTCTAACTTCTTTCTTACTTCTTTCTTACTTCTTTGTTTCTTACTTCTTTCTTACTTCTTTCTTACTTCTTTCTCACTTCTTTCTTCTTTCTTTCTTTACTTCGTTCTTACTTCTTTCTTACTTTTCTTACTTCTTTCTTACTTCTTTCTTTCTTATTTCTTACTTCTTTCTTTCTTCTTTTTTACTTCTTTATTACTTCTTTCTTACTTCTTTCTTACTTCTTTCTTTCTTCTTTCTTTCTTCTCTCTTTCTTCTCTCTTTCTTCTTTCTTTCTTCTTTCTTTCTTCTTTCTTTCTTCTTTCTTTCTTTCTTACTTCTTTCTTACTTCTTTCTTACTTCTTTCTAACTTCTTTCTAACTTCTTTCTTATTTCTTTATTACTTCTTTCTTTCTTACTTCTTTCTTACTTATTTCTTACTACTTTTTTACTTCTTTCTTTCTTCTTTCTTTCTTACTTCTTTCTTACTTCTTTCTTACTTCTTTCTTTCTTACTTCTTTCTTACTTCTTTCTAACTACTTTCTTACTTCTTTCTTACTTCTTTCTAACTACTTTCTTACTTCTTTCTTTCTTCTTTCTTACTTCTTTCTAACTTCTTTCTTTCTTCTTTATTTCTTCTTTCTTTCTTCTTTCTTTCTTACTTCTTTCTTTCTTCTTTCTTACTTCTTTCTTTCTTCTTTCTTACTTCTTTCTTACTTCTTTCTTACTTATTTCTTACTTATTTCTTACTTCTTTCTTACTTCTTTCTTACTTCATTCTTACTTCTTTCTTTCTTCTTTCTAACTTCTTTCTTTCTTCTTTCTTTCTTCTTTCTTTCTTACTTCTTTCTTACTTCTTTCTTATTTCTTTCTTACTTCTTTCTAACTTCTTTTTTTCTTCTTTCTTTCTTCTTTCTTTCTTCTTTCTTTCTTACTTCTTTCTTAATTCTTTCTTTCTTCTTTCTTACTTCTTTCTTCTTTCTTTCTTCTTTCTTACTTCTTTCTTACTTCTTTCTTCATTCCTTCTTACTTCTTTCTTACTTCTTTCTTACTTCTTTCTTACTTCTTTTTTTCTTCTCTCTTTCTTCTCTCTTTCTTCTTTCTTTATTCTTTCTTTCTTCTTTCTTTCTTACTTCTTTCTTACTCCTTTCTTTCTTTCTTCTTGCTTTCTTCTTTCCTTCTTATTTCTAAATTCTTTCTAACTTCTTTCTAACTTCTTTCTTACTTCTTTCTAACTTCTTTCTTTCTTCTTTCTTTCTTCTTTCTTTCTTACTTCTTTCTTACTTCTTTCTTACTTCTTTCTTTCTTACTTCTTTCTTACTTCTTTCGTACTTCTTTCTAACTTCTTTCTAACTTCTTTCTTATTTCTTTCTTACTTCTTTCTTACTTATTTCTTACTTCTTTCTTACTTCTTTCTTTCTTCTTTCTTACTTCTTTATAACCTCTTTCTTACTTCTTTCTTACTTCTTTCTAACTTCTTTCTTACTTCTTTCTTACTTCTTTCTTCATTCCTTCTTACTTCTTTCTTACTTCTTTCTAACTTCTTTCTTTCTCCTTTCTTTCTTACTTCTTTCTTACTTCTTTCTTACTTCTTTCTTACTTCTTTCTTCATTCCTTCTTACTTCTGTCTTACTTCTTTCTTACTTCTTTCTTACTTCTTTCTAACTTCTTTCTTTCTTCTTTCTTTCTTCTTTCTTTCTTACTTCATTCTTACTTCTTTCTTACTTCTTTCTTTCTTCTTTCTTTCTTCTTTCTTACTTCTTTCTTACTTCTTTCTAACTTCTTTCTTTCTTCTTTCTTTCTTCTTTCTTTCTTACTTCTTTCTTACTTCTTTCTTACTTCTTTCTTTCTTACTTCTTTCTTACTTCTTTCTTACTTCTTTCTTCTTTCTTTCTTGCTTCTTTCTTACTTCTTTCTTACTTCTTTCTAACTTCTTTCTTTCTTCTTTCTTTCTTCTTTCTTTCTTACTTCTTTCTTACTTCTTTCTTACTTCTTTCTAACTTCTTTCTTACTCCGTTCTTACTTCTTTCTAACTTCTTTTTTACTTCTTTCTTTCTTCTTTCTTCTTTCTTTCTAACTTCTTTCTTACTTCTTTCTTACTTCTTTCTAACTTCTTTCTTTGTTCTTTCTTTCTTCTTTCTTTCTTACTTCTTTCTTACTTCTTTCTTACTTCTTTCTTTCTTACTTCTTTCTTACTTCTTTCTAACTACTTTCTTACTTCTTTCTTACTTCTTTCTTACTTCTTTCTAACTTCTTTCTTACTTCTTTATTTCTTCTTTCTTTCTTCTTTCTTTCTTACTTCTTTCTTTCTTCTTTCTTACTTCTTTCTTTCTTCTTTCTTACTTCTTTCTTTCTTCTTTCTTACTTCTTTCTTACTTCTTTCTTACTTATTTCTTACTTATTTCTTACTTCTTTCTTACTTCTTTCTTACTTCTTTCTTACTTCTTTCTTTCTTCTTTCTAACTTCTTTCTTTCTTCTTTCTTTCTTCTTTCTTTCTTACTTCATTCTTACTTCTTTCTTACTTCTTTCTTTCTTCTTTCTTTCTTCTTTCTTACTTCTTTCTTACTTCTTTCTTACTTCTTTCTTACTTCTTTCTTACTTCTTTCTGATTTCTTTCTTACTTCTTTCTTACTTCTTTCTTACTTCTTTCTTACTTCTTTCTAACTTCTTTCTTACTTCTTTCTGATTTCTTTCTTACTTCTTTCTTACTTCTTTCTTACTTCTTTCTTACTTCTTTCTAACTTCTTTCTTACTTCTTTCTTACTTCTTTCTTTCTTCTTTCTAACTTCTTTCTTACTTCTTTCTTACTTCTTTCTAACTTCTTTCTTACTTCTTTCTTACTTCTTTCTAACTTCTTTCTTACTTCTTTCTTACTTCTTTCTAACTTCTTTCTTTCTTCTTTCTTTCTTCTTTCTTTCTTCTTTCTTTCTTCTTTCTTTCTTACTTCTTTCTTACTTCTTCTTACTTCTTTCTAACTTCTTTCTTACTTCTTTCTTACTTCTTTGTTTCTTACTTCTTTCTTACTTCTTTCTTACTTCTTTCTCACTTCTTTCTTCTTTCTTTCTTTACTTCGTTCTTACTTCTTTCTTACTTTTCTTACTTCTTTCTTACTTCTTTCTTTCTTATTTCTTACTTCTTTCTTTCTTCTTTTTTACTTCTTTCTTACTTCTTTCTTACTTCTTTCTTACTTCTTTCTTTCTTCTTTCTTTCTTCTCTCTTTCTTCTCTCTTTCTTCTTTCTTTCTTCTTTCTTTCTTCTTTCTTTCTTCTTTCTTTCTTTCTTACTTCTTTCTTACTTCTTTCTTACTTCTTTCTAACTTCTTTCTAACTTCTTTCTTATTTCTTTCTTACTTCTTTCTTTCTTACTTCTTTCTTACTTATTTCTTACTACTTTTTTACTTCTTTCTTTCTTCTTTCTTTCTTACTTCTTTCTTACTTCTTTCTTACTTCTTTCTTTCTTACTTCTTTCTTACTTCTTTCTAACTACTTTCTTACTTCTTTCTTACTTCTTTCTAACTACTTTCTTACTTCTTTCTTTCTTCTTTCTTACTTCTTTCTAACTTCTTTCTTTCTTCTTTATTTCTTCTTTCTTTCTTCTTTCTTTCTTACTTCTTTCTTTCTTCTTTCTTACTTCTTTCTTTCTTCTTTCTTACTTCTTTCTTACTTCTTTCTTACTTATTTCTTACTTCTTTCTTACTTCTTTCTTACTTCATTCTTACTTCTTTCTTTCTTCTTTCTAACTTCTTTCTTTCTTCTTTCTTTCTTCTTTCTTTCTTACTTCTTTCTTACTTCTTTCTTATTTCTTTCTTACTTCTTTCTAACTTCTTTTTTTCTTCTTTCTTTCTTCTTTCTTTCTTCTTTCTTTCTTACTTCTTTCTTAATTCTTTCTTTCTTCTTTCTTACTTCTTTCTTCTTTCTTTCTTCTTTCTTACTTCTTTCTTACTTCTTTCTTCATTCCTTCTTACTTCTTTCTTACTTCTTTCTTACTTCTTTCTTACTTCTTTTTTTCTTCTCTCTTTCTTCTCTCTTTCTTCTTTCTTTATTCTTTCTTTCTTCTTTCTTTCTTACTTCTTTCTTACTCCTTTCTTTCTTTCTTCTTGCTTTCTTCTTTCCTTCTTATTTCTAAATTCTTTCTAACTTCTTTCTAACTTCTTTCTTACTTCTTTCTAACTTCTTTCTTTCTTCTTTCTTTCTTCTTTCTTTCTTACTTCTTTCTTACTTCTTTCTTACTTCTTTCTTTCTTACTTCTTTCTTACTTCTTTCGTACTTCTTTCTAACTTCTTTCTAACTTCTTTCTTATTTCTTTCTTACTTCTTTCTTACTTATTTCTTACTTCTTTCTTACTTCTTTCTTTCTTCTTTCTTACTTCTTTATAACCTCTTTCTTACTTCTTTCTTACTTCTTTCTAACTTCTTTCTTACTTCTTTCTTACTTCTTTCTTCATTCCTTCTTACTTCTTTCTTACTTCTTTCTAACTTCTTTCTTTCTCCTTTCTTTCTTACTTCTTTCTTACTTCTTTCTTACTTCTTTCTTACTTCTTTCTTCATTCCTTCTTACTTCTGTCTTACTTCTTTCTTACTTCTTTCTTACTTCTTTCTAACTTCTTTCTTTCTTCTTTCTTTCTTCTTTCTTTCTTACTTCATTCTTACTTCTTTCTTACTTCTTTCTTTCTTCTTTCTTTCTTCTTTCTTACTTCTTTCTTACTTCTTTCTTACTTCTTTCTTACTTCTTTCTTCTTTCTTTCTTACTTATTTCTTACTTCTTTCTTACTTCTTTCTTACTTCTTTCTAACTTCTTTCTTACTTCTTTCTTACTTCTTTCTTTCTTCTTTCTAACTTCTTTCTTACTTCTTTCTTACTTCTTTCTAACTTCTTTCTTTCTTCTTTCTTTCTTCTTTCTTTCTTACTTCTTTCTTACTTCTTTCTTACTTCTTTCTTTCTTACTTCTTTCTTACTTCTTTCTTACTTCTTTCTTCTTTCTTTCTTGCTTCTTTCTTACTTCTTTCTTACTTCTTTCTAACTTCTTTCTTTCTTCTTTCTTTCTTCTTTCTTTCTTACTTCTTTCTTACTTCTTTCTAACTTCTTTCTTAGTCCGTTCTTACTTCTTTCTAACTTCTTTTTTACTTCTTTCTTTCTTCTTTCTTACTTCTTTCTAACTTCTTTCTTACTTCTTTCTTACTTCTTTCTAACTTCTTTCTTTCTTCTTTCTTTCTTCTTTCTTTCTTACTTCTTTCTTACTTCTTTCTTACTTCTTTCTTTCTTACTTCTTTCTTACTTCTTTCTTACTTCTTTCTTCTTTCTTTCTTCTTTCTTTCTTACTTCTTTCTTACTTCTTTCTTACTTCTTTCTTTCTTACTTCTTTCTTACTTCTTTCTAACTACTTTCTTACTTCTTTCTTACTTCTTTCTTACTTCTTTCTAACTTCTTTCTTACTTCTTTCTTACTTCTTTCTTTCTTCTTTCTAACTTCTTTCTTACTTCTTTCTTACTTCTTTCTAACTTCTTTCTTTCTTCTTTCTTTCTTCTTTCTTTCTTACTTCTTTCTTACTTCTTTCTTACTTCTTTCTTTCTTACTTCTTTCTTACTTCTTTCTTACTTCTTTCTTCTTTCTTTCTTGCTTCTTTCTTACTTCTTTCTTACTTCTTTCTAACTTCTTTCTTTCTTCTTTCTTTCTTCTTTCTCTCTTACTTCTTTCCTACTTCCTGCTTACTTCTTTCTTTCTTACTTCTTTCTTACTTCTTTCTTTCTTCTTTCTAACTTCTTTCTTACTTCTTTCTTACTTCTTTCTAACTTCTTTCTTTCTTCTTTCTTTCTTCTTTCTTTCTTACTTCTTTCTTACTTCTTTCTTACTTCTTTCTTTCTTACTTCTTTCTAACTTCTTTCTTACTTCTTTCTTACTTCTTTCTTTCTTACTTCTTTCTTACTTCTTTCTAACTACTTTCTTACTTCTTTCTTACTTCTTTCTTTCTTACTTCTTTCTTACTTCTTTCTAACTACTTTCTTACTTCTTTCTTACTTCTTTCTTACTTCTTTCTAACTTCTTTCTTTCTTCTTTCTTTCTTCTTTCTTTCTTCTTTCTTTCTTACTTCTTTCTTTCTTCTTTCTTACTTCTTTCTTTCTTCTTTCTTACTTCTTTCTTTCTTCTTTCTTACTTCTTTCTTACTTCTTTCTTACTTATTTCTTACTTATTTCTTACTTCTTTCTTACTTCTTTCTTACTTCTTTCTTACTTCTTTCTTACTTCTTTCTTTCTTCTTTCTAACTTCTTTCTTTCTTCTTTCTTTCTTCTTTCTTTCTTACTTCTTTCTTACTTCTTTCTTACTTCCTTCTTTCTTACTTTTTTCTTACTTCTTTCTTATTTCTTTCTTACTTCTTTCGAACTTCTGTCTTACTTCTTTCTAACTTCTTTCTTACTTCTTTCTTACTTCTTTCTTACTTCTTTCTAACTTCTTTTTTTCTTCTTTCTTTCTTCTTTCTTTCTTCTTTCTTTCTTACTTCTTTCTTAATTCTTTCTTACTTCATTCTTACTTCTTTCTTCTTTCTTTCTTCTTTCTTACTTCTTTCTTACTTCTTTCTTCATTCCTTCTTACTTCTTTCTTACTTCTTTCTTACTTCTTTCTTACTTCTTTCTTTCTTCTTTCTTTCTTCTCTCTTTCTTCTCTCTTTCTTCTTTCTTTATTCTTTCTTTCTTCTTTCTTTCTTACTTCTTTCTTACTCCTTTCTTTCTTTCTTCTTGCTTTCTTCTTTCCTTCTTATTTCTAAATTCTTTCTAACTTCTTTCTAACTTCTTTCTTACTTCTTTCTTACTTCTTTCTTACTTCTTTCTTTCTTACTTCTTTCTTACTTCTTTCGTACTTCTTTCTAACTTCTTTCTTACTTCTTTCTAACTTCTTTCGTCATTCCTTCTTACTTCTTTCTTACTTCTTTCTAAATTCTTTCTTTCTTCTTTCTTTCTTCTTTCTTTCTTCTTTCTTACTTCTTTATAACCTCTTTCTTACTTCTTTCTTACTTCTTTCTAACTTCTTTCTTACTTCTTTCTTACTTCTTTCGTCATTCCTTCTTACTTCTTTCTTACTTCTTTCTAAATTCTTTCTTTCTTCTTTCTTTCTTCTTTCTTTCTTCTTTCTTTCTTACTTCTTTCTTACTTCTTTCTTACTTCTTTCTTACTTCTTTCTTTCTTACTTCTTTCTTCTTTCTTTCTTTCTTCTTTCTTACTTCATTCAGTCTTCTTTCTTACTTCTTTCTTACTTCTTTCTAACTTCTTTCTTTATAATTTCTTACTTCTTTCTTACTTCTTTCTTACTTCTTTCTTACTTCTTTCTTCATTCCTTCTTACTTCTTTCTTACTTCTTTCTTACTTCTTTCTTACTTCTTTCTAACTTCTTTCTTTCTTCTTTCTTTCTTCTTTCTTTCTTACTTCATTCTTACTTCTTTCTTACTTCTTTCTTTCTTCTTTCTTTCTTCTTTCTTACTTCTTTCTTACTTCTTTCTTACTTCTTTCTTACTTCTTTCTTACTTCTTTCTTCTTTCTTTCTTACTTCTTTCTTACTTCTTTCTTACTTCTTTCTTACTTCTTTCTAACTTCTTTCTTACTTCTTTCTTACTTCTTTCTTTCTTCTTTCTAACTTCTTTCTTACTTCTTTCTTACTTCTTTCTAACTTCTTTCTTACTTCTTTCTTACTTCTTTCTAACTTCTTTCTTACTTCTTTCTTACTTCTTTCTAACTTCTTTCTTTCTTCTTTCTTTCTTCTTTCTTTCTTACTTCTTTCTTACTTCTCTCTTACTTCTTTCTAACTTCTTTCTTACTCCTTTCTTACTTCTTTCTAACTTCTTCCTTTCTTCTTTCTTTCTTCTTTCTTTCTTCTTTCTTTCTTCTTTCTTTCTTACTTCTTTCTTACTTCTTTCTTACTTCTTTCTAACTTCTTTCTTACTTCTTTCTTACTTCTTTGTTTCTTACTTCTTTCTTACTTCTTTCTTACTTCTTTCTCACTTCTTTCTTCTTTCTTTCTTTACTTCGTTCTTACTTCTTTCTTACTTTTCTTACTTCTTTCTTACTTCTTTCTTTCTTATTTCTTACTTCTTTCTTTCTTCTTTTTTACTTCTTTCTTACTTCTTTCTTACTTCTTTCTTACTTCTTTCTTTCTTCTTTCTTTCTTCTCTCTTTCTTCTCTCTTTCTTCTTTCTTTCTTCTTTCTTTCTTCTTTCTTTCTTCTTTCTTTCTTTCTTACTTGTTTCTTACTTCTTTCTTACTTCTTTCTAACTTCTTTCTAACTTCTTTCTTATTTCTTTCTTACTTCTTTCTTTCTTACTTCTTTCTTACTTATTTCTTACTACTTTTTTACTTCTTTCTTTCTTCTTTCTTACTTCTTTCTAACTTCTTTCTTACTTCTTTCTTACTTCTTTCTAACTTCTTTCTTTGTTCTTTCTTTCTTTCTTCTTTCTTACTTCTTTCTTACTTCTTTCTTACTTATTTCTTACTTATTTCTTACTTCTTTCTTACTTCTTTCTTACTTCTTTCTTACTTCTTTCTTTCTTCTTTCTAACTTCTTTCTTTCTTCTTTCTTTCTTCTTTCTTTCTTACTTCTTTCTTACTTCTTTCTTACTTCTTTCTTTCTTATTTTTCTTACTTCTTTCTTACTTCTTTCTTACTTCTTTCTTATTTCTTTCTTACTTCTTTCTAACTTCTTTCTTACTTCTTTCTTACTTCTTTCTTACTTCTTTCTAACTTCTTTTTTTCTTCTTTCTTTCTTCTTTCTTTCTTCTTTCTTTCTTATTTCTTTCTTAATTCTTTCTTTCTTCTTTCTTACTTCTTTCTTCTTTCTTTCTTCTTTCTTACTTCTTTCTTACTTCTTTCTTCATTCCTTCTTACTTCTTTCTTACTTCTTTCTTACTTCTTTCTTACTTCTTTCTTTCTTCTTTTTTCTTCTCTCTTTCTTCTCTCTTTCTTCTTTCTTTATTCTTTCTTTCTTCTTTCTTTCTTACTTCTTTCTTACTCCTTTCTTTCTTTCTTCTTGCTTTCTTCTTTCCTTCTTATTTCTAAATTCTTTCTAACTTCTTTCTAACTTCTTTCTTACTTCTTTCTAACTTCTTTCTTTCTTCTTTCTTTCTTCTTTCTTTCTTACTTCTTTCTTACTTCTTTCTTACTTCTTTCTTTCTTACTTCTTTCTTACTTCTTTCGTACTTCTTTCTAACTTCTTTCTAACTTCTTTCTTATTTCTTTCTTACTTCTTTCTTACTTATTTCTTACTTCTTTCTTACTTCTTTCTTTCTTCTTTCTTACTTCTTTCTAACTTCTTTCTTACTTCTTTCTTACTTCTTTCTTCATTCCTTCTTACTTCTTTCTTACTTCTTTCTAACTTCTTTCTTTCTCCTTTCTTTCTTACTTCTTTCTTACTTCTTTCTTACTTCTTTCTTACTTCTTTCTTCATTCCTTCTTACTTCTGTCTTACTTCTTTCTTACTTCTTTCTTACTTCTTTCTAACTTCTTTCTTTCTTCTTTCTTTCTTCTTTCTTTCTTACTTCATTCTTACTTCTTTCTTACTTCTTTCTTTCTTCTTTCTTTCTTCTTTCTTACTTATTTCTTACTTCTTTCTTACTTCTTTCTTACTTCTTTCTTCTTTCTTTCTTACTTATTTCTTACTTCTTTCTTACTTCTTTCTTACTTCTTTCTAACTTCTTTCTTACTTCTTTCTTACTTCTTTCTTTCTTCTTTCTAACTTCTTTCTTACTTCTTTCTTACTTCTTTCTAACTTCTTTCTTTCTTCTTTCTTTCTTCTTTCTTTCTTACTACTTTCTTACTTTTTTCTTACTTCTTTCTTACTTCTTTCTTTCTTACTTCTTTCTTACTTCTTTCTTACTTCTTTCTTCTTTCCTTCTTGCTTCTTTCTTACTTCTTTCTTACTTCTTTCTAACTTCTTTCTTTCTTCTTTCTTTCTTCTTTCTCTCTTACTTCTTTCCTACTTCCTGCTTACTTCTTTCTTTCTTACTTCTTTCTTACTTCTTTCTTTCTTCTTTCTTTCTTACTTCTTTCTAACTTCTTTCTTACTTCTTTCTTACTTCTTTCTAACTTCTTTCTTACTTCCTTCTTACTTCTTTCTAACTTCTTTATTTCTTCTTTCTTTCTTCTTTCTTTCTTACTTCTTTCTTACTTCTTTCTTACTTCTTTCTAAGCTCTTTCTTACTCCGTTCTTACTTCTTTCTAACTTCTTTCTTTCTTCTTTCTTTCTTCTTTCTTTCTTCTTCCTTTCTTCTTTCTTTCTTACTTCTTTCTTACTTCTTTCTTACTTCTTTCTAACTTCTTTCTTACTTCTTTCTTACTTCTTTCTCTCTTACTTCTTTCTTACTTCTTTCTTACTTCTTTCTTCTTTCTTTCTTTACTTCGTTCTTACTTCTTTCTTACTTTTCTTACTTCTTTCTTTCTTATTTCTTACTTCTTTCTTTCTACTTTTTTACTTCTTTCTTACTTCTTTCTTACTTCTTTCTTACTTCTTTCTTTCTTCTTTCTTTCTTCTCTCTTTCTTCTCTCTTTCTTCTTTCTTTCTTCTTTCTTTCTTCTTTCTTTCTTCTTTCTTTCTTTCTTACTTCTTTCTTACTTCTTTCTTACTTCTTTCTAACTTCTTTCTAACTTCTTTGTTATTTCTTTCTTACTTCTTTCTTTCTTACTTCTTTCTTACTTATTTCTTACTACTTTTTTAATTCTTTCTTTCTTCTTTCTTACTTCTTTCTAACTTCTTTCTTACTTCTTTCTTACTTCTTTCTAACTTCTTTCTTTGTTCTTTCTTTCTTCTTTCTTTCTTACTTCTTTCTTACTTCTTTCTTACTTCTTTCTTTCTTACTTCTTTCTTACTTCTTTCTAACTACTTTCTTACTTCTTCCTTACTTCTTTCTTACTTCTTTCTAACTTCTTTCTTTTTTCTTTATTTCTTCTTTCTTTCTTCTTTCTTTCTTACTTCTTTCTTTCTTCTTTCTTACTTCTTTCTTTCTTCTTTCTTACTTCTTTCTTACTTCTTTCTTACTTATTTCTTACTTATTTCTTACTTCTTTCTTACTTCTTTCTTACTTCTTTCTTACTTCTTTCTTTCTTCTTTCTAACTTCTTTCTTTCTTCTTTCTTTCTTCTTTCTTTCTTACTTCTTTCTTACTTCTTCCTTACTTCTTTCTTTCTTACTTTTTTCTTACTTCTTTCTTACTTCTTTCTTACTTCTTTCTTATTTCTTTCTTACTTCTTTCTAACTTCTTTCTTACTTCTTTCTTACTTCTTTCTTACTTCTTTCTAACTTCTTTTTTTCTTCTTTCTTTCTTCTTTCTTTCTTCTTTCTTTCTTACTTCTTTCTTAATTCTTTCTTTCTTCTTTCCTACTTCTTTCTTCTTTCTTTCTTCTTTCTTACTTCTTTCTTACTTCTTTCTTCATTCCTTCTTACTTCTTTCTTACTTCTTTCTAACTTCTTTCTTTCTTCTTTCTTTCTTCTTTCTTTCTTACTTCATTCTTACTTCTTTCTTACTTCTTTCTTTCTTCTTTCTTTCTTCTTTCTTACTTCTTTCTTACTTCTTTCTTACTTCTTTCTAACTACTTTCTTACTTCTTTCTTACTTCTTTCTTACTTCTTTCTAACTTCTTTCTTTCTTCTTTATTTCTTCTTTCTTTCTTCTTTCTTTCTTACTTCTTTCTTTCTTCTTTCTTACTTCTTTCTTTCTTCTTTCTTACTTCTTTCTTTCTTCTTTCTTACTTCTTTCTTACTTCTTTCTTACTTATTTCTTACTTATTTCTTACTTCTTTCTTACTTCTTTCTTACTTCTTTCTTACTTCTTTCTTACTTCTTTCTTTCTTCTTTCTAACTTCTTCCTTTCTTCTTTCTTTCTTCTTTCTTTCTTACTTCTTTCTTACTTCTTTCTTACTTCCTTCTTTCTTACTTTTTTATTACTTCTTTCTTATTTCTTTCTTACTTCTTTCTAACTTCTTTCTTACTTCTTTCTAACTTCTTTCTTACTTCTTTCTTACTTCTTTCTTACTTCTTTCTAACTTCTTTTTTTCTTCTTTCTTTCTTCTTTCTTTCTTCTTTCTTTCTTACTTCTTTCTTACTTCTTTCTTCATTCCTTCTTACTTCTTTCTTACTTCTTTCTTACTTCTTTCTTACTTCTTTCTTTCTTCTTTCTTTCTTCTCTCTTTCTTCTCTCTTTCTTCTTTCTTTATTATTTCTTTCTTCTTTCTTTCTTACTTCTTTCTTACTCCTTTCTTTCTTTCTTCTTGCTTTCTTCTTTCCTTCTTATTTCTAAATTCTTTCTAACTTCTTTCTAACTTCTTTCTTACTTCTTTCTTACTTCTTTCTTACTTCTTTCTTTCTTACTTCTTTCTTACTTCTTTCGTACTTCTTTCTAACTTCTTTCTTACTTCTTTCTTACTTCTTTCTTACTTCTTTCTAACTTCTTTCTAACTTCTTTCTTATTTCTTTCTTACTTCTTTCTTACTTATTTCTTACTTCTTTCTTACATCTTTCTTTCTTTCTTTCTTACTTCTTTATAACCTCTTTCTTACTTCTTTCTTACTACTTTCTAACTTCTTTCTTACTTCTTTCTTACTTCTTTCTTCATTCCTTCTTACTTCTTTCTTACTTCTTTCTAGATTCTTCCTTTCTTCTTTCTTTCTTCTTTCTTTCTTCTTTCTTTCTTACTTCTTTCTTACTTCTTTCTTACTTCTTTCTTACTTCTTTCTTTCTTACTTCTTTCTTCTTTCTTTCTTTCTTCTTTCTTACTTCATTCAGTCTTCTTTCTTACTTCTTTCTTACTTCTTTCTTACTTCTTTCTAACTTCTTTCTTTGTAATTTCTTACTTCTTTCTTACTTCTTTCTTACTTCTTTCTTACTTCTTTCTTCATTCCTTCTTACTTCTTTCTTACTTCTTTCTTACTTGTTTCTTACTTCTTTCTAACTTCTTTCTTTCTTCTTTCTTTCTTCTTTCTTTCTTACTTCATTCTTACTTCTTTCTTCTTTCTTTCTTCTTTCTTTCTTCTTTCTTACTTCTTTCTTACTTCTTTCTTACTTCTTTCTTACTTCTTTCTTACTTCTTTCTTCTTTCTTTCTTACTTCTTTCTTACTTCTTTCTTGCTTCTTTCTTACTTCTTTCTATCTTCTTTCTTACTTCTTTCTTACTTCTTTCTTTCTTCTTTCTAACTTCTTTCTTACTTCTTTCTAACTTCTTTCTTACTTCTTTCTTACTACTTTCTAACTTCTTTCTTACTTCTTTCTTACTTCTTTCTAACTTCTTTCTTTCTTCTTTCTTTCTTCTTTCTTTCTTACTTCTTTCTTACTTCTTTCTTACTTCTTTCTAACTTCTTTCTTACTCCGTTCTTACTTCTTTCTAACTTCTTTCTTTCTTCTTTCTTACTTCTTTCTAACTTCTTTCTTTCTTCTTTCTTTCTTACTTCTTTCTTACTTCTTTCTTACTTCTTTCTAACTTCTTTCTTACTTCTTTCTTACTTCTTTCTTTCTTACTTCTTACTTACTTCTTTCTTACTTCTTTCTTCTTTCTTTCTTTACTTCGTTCTTACTTCTTTCTTACTTTTCTTACTTCTTTCTTACTTCTTTCTTTCTTATTTCTTACTTCTTTCTTTCTTCTTTTTTACTTCTTTCTTACTTCTTTCTTACTTCTTTCTTTCTTCTTTCTTTCTTCTCTCTTTCTTCTCTCTTTCTTCTCTCTTTCTTCTTTCTTTCTTCTTTCTTTCTTCTTTCTTTCTTTCTTACTTCTTTCTTACTTCTTTCTTACTTCTTTCTAACTTCTTTCTAACTTCTTTCTTATTTCTTTCTTACTTCTTTCTTTCTTACTTCTTTCTTACTTATTTCTTACTACTTTTTTACTTCTTTCTTTCTTCTTTCTTACTTCTTTCTAACTTCTTTCTTTGTTCTTTCTTTCTTCTTTCTTTCTTACTTCTTTCTTACTTCTTTCTTACTTCTTTCTTTCTTACTTCTTTCTTACTTCTTTCTAACTACTTTCTTACTTCTTTCTTACTTCTTTCTTACTTCTTTCTAACTTCTTTCTTTCTTCTTTATTTCTTCTTTCTTTCTTCTTTCTTTCTTACTTCTTTCTTTCTTCTTTCTTACTTCTTTCTTTCTTCTTTCTTACTTCTTTCTTACTTCTTTCTTACTTATTTCTTACTTATTTCTTACTTCTTTCTTACTTCTTTCTTACTTCTTTCTTTCTTCTTTCTTTCTTCTTTCTAACTTCTTTCTTTCTTCTTTCTTTCTTCTTTCTTTCTTACTTCTTTCTTACTTCTTTCTTACTTCTTTCTTTCTTACTTTTTTCTTACTTCTTTCTTACTTCTTTCTTACTTCTTTCTTATTTCTTTCTTACTTCTTTCTAACTTCTTTCTTACTTCTTTCTTACTTCTTTCTTACTTTTTTCTAACTTCTTTTTTTCTTCTTTCTTTCTTCTTTCTTTCTTCTTTCTTTCTTACTTCTTTCTTAATTCTTTCTTTCTTCTTTCCTACTTCTTTCTTCTTTCTTTCTTCTTTCTTACTTCTTTCTTACTTCTTTCTTCATTCCTTCTTACTTCTTTCTTACTTCTTTCTTACTTCTTTCTTACTTCTTTCTTTCTTCTTTCTTTCTTCTCTCTTTCTTCTCTCTTTCTTCTTTCTTTATTCTTTCTTTCTTCTTTCTTTCTTACTTCTTTCTTACTCCTTTCTTTCTTTCTTCTTGCTTTCTTCTTTCCTTCTTATTTCTAAATTCTTTCTTACTTCTTTCTTACTTATTTCTTACTTCTTTCTTACTTCTTTCTTTCTTCTTTCTTACTTCTTTATAACCTCTTTCTTACTTCTTTCTTACTTCTTTCTAACTTCTTTCTTACTTCTTTCTTACTTCTTTCTTCATTCCTTCTTACTTCTTTCTTACTTCTTTCTAACTTCTTTCTTTCTCCTTTCTTTCTTCTTTCTTTCTTACTTCTTTCTTACTTCTTTCTTACTTCTTTGTTACTTCTTTCTTTCTTACTTCTTTCTTCTTTCTTTCTTTCTTCTTTCTTACTTCATTCAGTCTTCTTTCTTACTTCTTTCTTACTTCTTTCTTACTTCTTTCTAACTTCTTTCTTTGTAATTTCTTACTTCTTTCTTACTTCTTTCTTACTTCTTTCTTACTTCTTTCTTCATTCCTTCTTACTTCTGTCTTATTTCTTTCTTACTTCTTTCTTACTTCTTTCTAACTTCTTTCTTTCTTCTTTCTTTCTTCTTTCTTTCTTACTTCATTCTTACTTCTTTCTTACTTCTTTCTTTCTTCTTTCTTTCTTCTTTCTAACTTCTTTCTTACTTCTTTCTTACTTCTTTCTAACTTCTTTCTTTCTTCTTTCTTTCTTCTTTCTTTCTTACTTCTTTCTTACTTCTTTCTTACTTCTTTCTTTCTTACTTCTTTCTTACTTCTTTCTTTCTTCTTTCTTCTTTCTTTCTTGCTTCTTTCTTACTTCTTTCTTACTTCTTTCTAACTTCTTTCTTTCTTCTTTCTTTCTTCTTTCTCTCTTACTTCTTTCCTATTTCCTTCTTACTTCTTTCTTTCTTACTTCTTTCTTACTTCTTTATTACTTCTTTCTTACGTCTTTCTTTCTTCTTTCTTACTTCTTTCTTTCTTACTTCTTTCTTACTTCTTTCGTACTTCTTTCTTACTTCTTTCTTCTTTCTTTCTTACTTCTTTCTTACTTCTTTCTTACTTCTTTCTTACTTCTTTCTTTCTTCTTTCTTACTTCTTTCTTTCTTCTTTCGTTCTTCTTTCTTACTTCTTTCTTTCTTCTTTCTTACTACTTTCTTACTACTTTCTTACTTCTTTCTTAATTCTTTCTTCTTTCTTTCTTACTTCTTTCTTACTTCTTTATTTCTTTCTTCTTGCTTTCTTCTTTCTTTCTTATTTCTAAATTCTTTCTAACTTCTTTCTAACTTCTTTCTTATTTCTTTCTTACTTCTTTCTTTCTTACTTCTTTCTTACTTATTTCTTACTTCTTTCTTACTTCTTTCTTACTTCTTTCTAACTTCTTTCTTACTTCTTTCTTACTTCTTTCTAACTTCTTTCTTTCTTCTTTCTTTCTTCTTTCTTTCTTACTTCTTTCTTACTTCTTTCTTACTTCTTTCTTATTTCTTTCTTACTTCTTTCTTCCTTCTTTCTTACTTCTTTCTTCTTTCTTTCTTACTTCTTTCTTACTTCTTTCTAACTTCTTTCTTACTTCTTTCTTACTTCTTTCTTACTTCCTTCTAACTTCTTTCTTACTTCTCTCTTATTCTTTCTTACTTCTTTCTTACGTCTTTGTTTCTTACTTCTTTCTTACTTCTTTCTTCATTCCTTCTTACTTCTTTCTTACTTATTTCTTACTTCTTTCTGACTTCTTTCTTAGTTCTTTCTTTCTTCTTTCTTTCTTCTCTCTTTCTTCTCTCTTTCTTCTTTCTTTCTTCTTTCTTTCTTCTTTCTTTCTTAATTCTTTCTTACTTCTTTCTTTCTTTCTTCTTTCTTACTTCTTTCTAACTTCTTTCTTACTTCTTTCTTACTTCTTTCTAACTTCTTTCTTACTTCTTTCTTACTTCTTTCTAACTTCTTTCTTTCTTCTTTCTTTCTTCTTTCTTTCTTACTTCTTTCTTACTTCTTTCTTACTTCTTTCTAACTTCTTTCTTACTTCTTTCTTACTTCTTTCTAACTTCTTTCTTTCTTCTTTCTTTCTTCTTTCTTTCTTCTTTCTTTCTTCTTTCTTTCTTACTTCTTTCTTACTTCTTTCTTACTTCTTTCTAACTTCTTTCTTACTTCTTTCTTACTTCTTTCTTTCTTACTTCTTTCTTACTTCTTTCTTACTTCTTTCTTACTTCTTTCTTCTTACTTTCTTACTTCGTTCTTACTTCTTTCTTACTTTTCTTACTTCTTTCTTACTTCTTTCTTTCTTATTTCTTACTTCTTTCTTTCTTCTTTCTTACTTCTTTCTTACTTCTTTCTTACTTCTTTCTTACTTCTTTCTTTCTTCTTTCTTTCTTCTCTCTTTCTTCTCTCTTTCTTCTTTCTTTCTTCTTTCTTTCTTCTTTCTTTCTTCTTTCTTTCTTTCTTACTTCTTTCTTACTTCTTTCTTACTTCTTTCTAACTTCTTTCTAACTTCTTTCTTATTTCTTTCTTCCTTCTTTCTTTGTTACTTCTTTCTTACTTCTTTCTTACTTATTTCTTACTTCTTTCTTACTTCTTTCTTTCTTCTTTCTTACTTCTTTCTAACTTCTTTCTTACTTCTCTCTTACTTCTTTCTAACTTCTTTCTTTCTTCTTTCTTTCTTCTTTCTTTCTTACTTCTTTCTTACTTCTTTCTTACTTCTTTCTTTCTTACTTCTTTCTTACTTCTTTCTAACTACTTTCTTACTTCTTTCTTACTTCTTTCTAACTTCTTTCTTTCTTCTTTATTTCTTTCTTTCTTACTTCTTTCTTTCTTACTTCTTTCTTTCTTCTTTCTTACTTCTTTCTTTCTTCTTTCTTACTTCTTTCTTACTTCTTTCTTACTTATTTCTTACTTATTGCTTACTTCTTTCTTACTTCTTTCTTACTTCTTTCTTACTTCTTTCTTTCTTATTTCTAACTTCTTTCTTTCTTCTTTCTTTCTTCTTTCTTTCTTACTTCTTTCTTACTTCTTTCTTACTTCTTTCTTTCTTACTTTTTTCTTACTTCTTTCTTACTTCTTTCTTACTTCTTTCTTATTTCTTTCTTACTTCTTTCTAACTTCTTTCTTACTTCTTTCTTACTTCTTTCTTACTTCTTTCTAACTTCTTTTTTTCTTCTTTCTTTCTTCTTTCTTTCTTCTTTCTTTCTTACTTCTTTCTTACTTCTTTCTTACTTCTTTCTTACTTCTTTCTTCTTTCTTTCTTCTTTCTTACTTCTTTGTTACTTCTTTCTTCATTCCTTCTTACTTCTTTCTTACTTCTTTCTTACTTCTTTCTTACTTCTTTCTTTCTTCTTTCTTTCTTCTCTCTTTCTTCTCTCTTTCTTCTTTCTTTATTCTTTCTTTCTTCTTTCTTTCTTACTTCTTTCTTACTCCTTTCTTTCTTTCTTCTTGGTTTCTTCTTTCCTTCTTATTTCTAAATTCTTTCTAACTTCTTTCTAACTTCTTTCTTACTTCTTTCTAACTTCTTTCTTTCTTCTTTCTTTCTTCTTTCTTTCTTACTTCTTTCTTACTTCTTTCTTACTTCTTTCTTTCTTACTTCTTTCTTACTTCTTTCGTACTTCTTTCTAATTTCTTTCTTACTTCTTTCTTACTTCTTTCTTACCTCTTTCTAACTTCTTTCTAACTTCTTTCTTATTTCTTTCTTACTTCTTTCTTACTTATTTCTTACTTCTTTCTTACTTCTTTCTTTCTTCTTTCTTACTTCTTTATAACCTCTTTCTTACTTCTTTCTTACTTCTTTCTAACTTCTTTCTTACTTCTTTCTTACTTCTTTCTTCATTCCTTCTTACTTCTTTCTTACTTCTTTCTAAATTCTTTCTTTCTTCTTTCTTTCTTCTTTCTTTCTTCTTTCTTTCTTACTTCTTTCTTACTTCTTTCTTACTTCTTTCTTACTTCTTTCTTTCTTACTTCTTTCTTCTTTCTTTCTTTCTTCTTTCTTACTTCATTCAGTCTTCTTTCTTACTTCTTTCTTACTTCTTTCTTACTTCTTTCTAACTTCTTTCTTTATAATTTCTTACTTCTTTCTTACTTCTTTCTTACTTCTTTCTTACTTCTTTCTTCATTCCTTCTTACTTCTTTCTTACTTCTTTCTTACTTCTTTCTAACTTCTTTCTTTCTTCTTTCTTTCTTCTTTCTTTCTTACTTCATTCTTACTTCTTTCTTACTTCTTTGTTTCTTCTTTCTTTCTTCTTTCTTACTTCTTTCTTACTTCTTTCTTACTTCTTTCTTACTTCTTTCTTACTTCTTTCTTCTTTCTTTCTTACTTCTTTCTTACTTCTTTCTTACTTCTTTCTTACTTCTTTCTAACTTCTTTCTTACTTCTTTCTTACTTCTTTCTTTCTTCTTTCTAACTTCTTTCTCACTTCTTTCTTACTTCTTTCTTTCTTCTTTCTTTCTTCTTTCTTTCTTACTTCTTTCTAACTTCTTTCTTACTTCTTTCTTACTTCTTTCTAACTTCTTTCTTACTTCTTTCTTACTTCTTTCTAACTTCTTTCTTTCTTCTTTCTTTCTTCTTTCTTTCTTACTTCTTTCTTACTTCTTTCTTACTTATTTCTTACTTCTTTCTAACTTCTTTCTTACTTCTTTCTTACTTCTTTCTAACTTCTTTCTTTCTTCTTTCTTTCTTCTTTCTTTCTTCTTTCTTTCTAACTTCTTTCTTACTTCTTTCTTACTTCTTTCTAACTTCTTTCTTACTTCTTTCTTACTTCTTTCTTTCTTACTTCTTTCTTACTTCTTTCTTACTTCTTTCTTCCTTCTTTCTTCTTTCTTTCTTTACTTCGTTCTTACTTCTTTCTTACTTTTCTTACTTCTTTCTTACTTCTTTCTTTCTTATTTCTTACTTCTTTCTTTCTTCTTTTTTACTTCTTTCTTACTTCTTTCTTACTTCTTTCTTACTTCTTTCTTTCTTCTTTCTTTCTTCTCTCTTTCTTCTCTCTTTCTTCTTTCTTTCTTCTTTCTTTCTTCTTTCTTTCTTTCTTACTTCTTTCTTACTTCTTTCTTACTTCTTTCTAACTTCTTTCTAACTTCTTTCTTATTTCTTTCTTACTTCTTTCTTTCTTACTTCTTTCTTACTTATTTCTTACTACTTTTTTACTTCTTTCTTTCTTCTTTCTTACTTCTTTCTAACTTCTTTCTTACTTCTTTCTTACTTCTTTCTAACTTCTTTCTTTGTTCTTTCTTTCTTCTTTCTTTCTTACTTCTTTCTTACTTCTTTCTTACTTCTTTCTTTCTTACTTCTTTCTTACTTCTTTCTAACTACTTTCTTACTTCTTTCTTACTTCTTTCTTACTTCTTTCTAACTTCTTTCTTTCTTCTTTATTTCTTCTTTCTTTCTTCTTTCTTTCTTACTTCTTTCTTTCTTCTTTCTTACTTCTTTCTTTCTTCTTTCTTACTTCTTTCTTACTTCTTTCTTACTTATTTCTTACTTATTTCTTACTTCTTTCTTACTTCTTTCTTACTTCTTTCTTACTTCTTTCTTACTTCTTTCTTTCTTCTTTCTAACTTCTTTCTTTCTTCTTTCTTTCTTCTTTCTTTCTTACTTCTTTCTTACTTCTTTCTTACTTCTTTCTTTCTTATTTTTTCTTACTTCTTTCTTATTTCTTTCTTACTTCTTTCTAACTTCTTTCTTACTTCTTTCTAACTTCTTTCTTACTTCTTTCTTACTTCTTTCTTACTTCTTTCTTACTTCTTTCTAACTTCTTTTTTTCTTCTTTCTTTCTTCTTTCTTTCTTCTTTCTTTCTTACTTCTTTCTTAATTCTTTCTTACTTCTTTCTTACTTCTTTCGTACTTCTTTCTTTCTTCTTTCTTTCTTCTCTCTTTCTTCTCTCTTTCTTCTTTCTTTATTCTTTCTTTCTTCCTTCTTTCTTACTTCTTTCTTACTCTTTTCTTCCTTTCTTCTTGCTTTCTTCTTTCCTTCTTATTTCTAAATTCTTTCTAACTTCTTTCTAACTTCTTTCTTACTTCTTTCTTACTTCTTTCTTACTTCTTTCTTTCTTACCTCTTTCTTACTTCTTTCGTACTTCTTTCTAACTTCTTTCTTACTTCTTTCTTACTTCTTTCTTACTTCTTTCTAACTTCTTTCTAACTTCTTTCTTATTTCTTTCTTACTTCTTTCTTTCTTACTTCTTTCTTACTTATTTCTTTCTTCTTTCTTACTTCTTTATAACCTCTTTCTTACTTCTTTCTTACTTCTTTCTAACTTCTTTCTTACTTCTTTCTTACTTCTTTCTTCATTCCTTCTTACTTCTTTCTTACTTCTTTCTAAATTCTTTCTTTCTTCTTTCTTTCTTCTTTCTTTCTTCTTTCTTTCTTACTTCTTTCTTACTTCTTTCTTACTTCTTTCTTACTTCTTTCTTTCTTACTTCTTTCTTCTTTCTTTCTTTCTTCTTTCTTACTTCATTCAGTCTTCTTTCTTACTTCTTTCTTACTTCTTTCTTACTTCTTTCTAACTTCTTTCTTTATAATTTCTTACTTCTTTCTTACTTCTTTCTTCATTCCTTCTTACTTCTTTCTTACTTCTTTCTTACTTCTTTCTTACTTCTTTCTAACTTCTTTCTTTCTTCTTTCTTTCTTCTTTCTTTCTTACTTCATTCTTACTTCTTTCTTACTTCTTTCTTTCTTCTTTCTTTCTTCTTTCTTACTTCTTTCTTACTTCTTTCTTACTTCTTTCTTACTTCTTTCTTACTTCTTTCTTACTTCTTTCTAACTTCTTTCTTTATAATTTCTTACTTCTTTCTTACTTCTTTCTTACTTCTTTCTTCATTCCTTCTTACTTCTTTCTTACTTCTTTCTTACTTCTTTCTTAACTTCTTTCTAACTTCTTTCTTTCTTCTTTCTTTCTTCTTTCTTTCTTACTTCATTCTTACTTCTTTCTTACTTCTTTCTTTCTTCTTTCTTTCTTCTTTCTTACTTCTTTCTTACTTCTTTCTTACTTCTTTCTTACTTCTTTCTTACTTCTTTCTTCTTTCTTTCTTACTTCTTTCTTACTTCTTTCTAACTTCTTTCTTACTTCTTTCTTACTTCTTTCTTTCTTCTTTCTAACTTCTTTCTTACTTCTTTCTTACTTCTTTCTTTCTTCTTTCTTTCTTCTTTCTTTCTTACTTCTTTCTAACTTCTTTCTTACTTCTTTCTTACTTCTTTCTAACTTCTTTCTTACTTCTTTCTTACTTCTTTCTAACTTCTTTCTTTCTTCTTTCTTTCTTCTTTCTTTCTTACTTCTTTCTTACTTCTTTCTTACTTCTTTCTAACTTCTTTCTTACTCCGTTCTTACTTCTTTCTAACTTCTTTCTTTCTTCTTTCTTTCTTCTTTCTTTCTTCTTTCTTTCTTCTTTCTTTCTAACTTCTTTCTTACTTCTTTCTTACTTCTTTCTAACTTCTTTCTTACTTCTTTCTTACTTCTTTCTTTCTTACTTCTTTCTTACTTCTTTCTTACTTCTTTCTTCCTTCTTTCTTCTTTCTTTCTTTACTTCGTTCTTACTTCTTTCTTACTTTCCTTACTTCTTTCTTACTTCTTTCTTTCTTATTTCTTACTTCTTTCTTTCTTCTTTTTTACTTCTTACTTCTTTCTTACTTCTTTCTTACTTCTTTCTTTCTTCTTTCTTTCTTCTCTCTTTCTTCTCTCTTTCTTCTTTCTTTCTTCTTTCTTTCTTCTTTCTTTCTTTCTTACTTCTTCCTTACTTCTTTCTTACTTCTTTCTAACTTCTTTCTAACTTCTTTCTTATTTCTTTCTTACTTCTTTCTTTCTTACTTCTTTCTTACTTATTTCTTACTACTTTTTTACTTCTTTCTTTCTTCTTTCTTACTTCTTTCTAACTTCTTTCTTACTTCTTTCTAACTTCTTTCTTTCTTCTTTCTTTCTTCTTTCTTTCTTACTTCTTTCTTACTTCTTTCTTACTTCTTTCTTACTTCTTTCTTACTTCTTTCTTTCTTACTTCTTTCTTACTTCTTTCGTACTTCTTTCTAACTTCTTTCTTACTTCTTTCTTACTTCTTTCTTACTTCTTTCTAACTTCTTTCTAACTTCTTTCTTATTTCTTTCTTACTTCTTTCTTACTTATTTCTTACTTCTTTCTTACTTCTTACTTTCTTCTTTCTTACTTCTTTATAACCTCTTTCTTACTTCTTTCTTACTTCTTTCTAACTTCTTTCTTACTTCTTTCTTACTTCTTTCTTCATTCCTTCTTACTTCTTTCTTACTTCTTTCTAAATTCTTTCTTTCTTCTTTCTTTCTTACTTCTTTCTTACTTCTTTCTTACTTCTTTCTAACTTCTTTCTTTATAATTTCTTACTTCTTTCTTACTTCTTTCTTACTTCTTTCTTACTTCTTTCTTCATTCCTTCTTACTTCTTTCTTACTTCTTTCTTACTTCTTTCTTACTTCTTTCTAACTTCTTTCTTTCTTCTTTCTTTCTTCTTTCTTTCTTACTTCATTCTTACTTCTTTCTTACTTCTTTCTTTCTTCTTTCTTTCTTCTTTCTTACTTCTTTCTTACTTCTTTCTTATTTCTTTCTTACTTCTTTCTAACTTCTTTCTTACTTCTTTCTTACTTCTTTCTTACTTCTTTCTAACTTCTTTTTTTCTTCTTTCTTTCTTCTTTCTTTCTTCTTTCTTTCTTCTTTCTTACTTCTTTCTTACTTCTTTCTTACTTCTTTCTTCTTTCTTTCTTCTTTCTTACTTCTTTCTTACTTCTTTCTTCATTCCTTCTTACTTCTTTCTTACTTCTTTCTTACTTCTTTCTTACTTCTTTCTTTCTTCTTTCTTTCTTCTCTCTTTCTTCTCTCTTTCTTCTTTCTTTATTCTTTCTTTCTTCTTTCTTTCTTACTTCTTTCTTACTCCTTTCTTTCTTTCTTCTTGCTTTCTTCTTTCCTTCTTATTTCTAAATTCTTTCTAACTTCTTTCTAACTTCTTTCTTACTTCTTTCTAACTTCTTTCTTTCTTCTTTCTTTCTTCTTTCTTTCTTACTTCTTTCTTACTTCTTTCTTACTTCTTTCTTACTTCTTTCTTTCTTACTTCTTTCTTACTTCTTTCGTACTTCTTTCTAACTTCTTTCTTACTTCTTTCTTACTTCTTTCTTACTTCTTTCTAACTTCTTTCTAACTTCTTTCTTATTTCTTTCTTACTTCTTTCTTACTTATTTCTTACTTCTTTCTTACTTCTTACTTTCTTCTTTCTTACTTCTTTATAACCTCTTTCTTACTTCTTTCTTACTTCTTTCTAACTTCTTTCTTACTTCTTTCTTACTTCTTTCTTCATTCCTTCTTACTTCTTTCTTACTTCTTTCTAAATTCTTTCTTTCTTCTTTCTTTCTTACTTCTTTCTTACTTCTTTCTTACTTCTTTCTAACTTCTTTCTTTATAATTTCTTACTTCTTTCTTACTTCTTTCTTACTTCTTTCTTCATTCCTTCTTACTTCTTTCTTACTTCTTTCTTACTTCTTTCTTACTTCTTTCTAACTTCTTTCTTTCTTCTTTCTTTCTTCTTTCTTTCTTACTTCATTCTTACTTCTTTCTTACTTCTTTCTTTCTTCTTTCTTTCTTCTTTCTTACTTCTTTCTTACTTCTTTCTTACTTCTTTCTTACTTCTTTCTTACTTCTTTCTTCTTTCTTTCTTACTTCTTTCTTACTTCTTTCTTACTTCTTTCTAACTTCTTTCTTACTTCTTTCTTACTTCTTTCTTTCTTCTTTCTAACTTCTTTCTTACTTCTTTCTTACTTCTTTCTAACTTCTTTCTTTCTTCTTTCTTTCTTCTTTCTTTCTTACTTCATTCTTACTTCTTTCTTACTTCTTTCTTTCTTCTTTCTTTCTTCTTTCTTACTTCTTTCTTACTTCTTTCTTACTTCTTTCTTACTTCTTTCTTACTTCTTTCTTCTTTCTTTCTTTCTTCTTTCTTACTTCTTTCTTACTTCTTTCTTACTTCTTTCTAACTTCTTTCTTACTTCTTTCTTACTTCTTTCTTTCTTCTTTCTAACTTCTTTCTTTCTTCTTTCTTACTTCTTTCTTACTTCTTTCTTACTTCTTTCTTACTTCTTTCTAACTTCTTTCTTACTTCTTTCTTACTTCTTTCTTTCTTCTTTCTAACTTCTTTCTTTCTTCTTTCTTACTTCTTTCTTACTTCTTTCTTACTTCTTTCTTACTTCTTTCTAACTTCTTTCTTACTCCGTTCTTACTTCTTTCTAACTTCTTTCTTTCTTCTTTCTTTCTTCTTTCTTTCTTCTTCCTTTCTTCTTTCTTTCTTACTTCTTTCTTACTTTTTTCTTACTTCTTTCTAACTTCTTTCTTACTTCTTTCTTACTTCTTTCTTTCTTACTTCTTTCTTACTTCTTTCTTACTTCTTTCTTACTTCTTTCTTCTTTCTTTCTTTACTTCGTTCTTACTTCTTTCTTACTTTTCTTACTTCTTTCTTACTTCTTTCTTTCTTATTTTTTCTTACTTCTTTCTTATTTCTTTCTTACTTCTTTCTAACTTCTTTCTTACTTCTTTCTAACTTCTTTCTTACTTCTTTCTTACTTCTTTCTTACTTCTTTCTAACTTCTTTTTTTCTTCTTTCTTTCTTCTTTCTTTCTTCTTTCTTTCTTACTTCTTTCTTAATTCTTTCTTACTTCTTTCTTACTTCTTTCTTACTTCTTTCTTTCTTCTTTCTTTCTTCTCTCTTTCTTCTCTCTTTCTTCTTTCTTTATTCTTTCTTTCTTCCTTCTTTCTTACTTCTTTCTTACTCTTTTCTTCCTTTCTTCTTGCTTTCTTCTTTCCTTCTTATTTCTAAATTCTTTCTAACTTCTTTCTAACTTCTTTCTTACTTCTTTCTTACTTCTTTCTTACTTCTTTCTTTCTTACTTCTTTCTTACTTCTTTCGTACTTCTTTCTAACTTCTTTCTTACTTCTTTCTTACTTCTTTCTTACTTCTTTCTAACTTCTTTCTAACTTCTTTCTTATTTCTTTCTTACTTCTTTCTTTCTTACTTCTTTCTTACTTATTTCTTTCTTCTTTCTTACTTCTTTATAACCTCTTTCTTACTTCTTTCTTACTTCTTTCTAACTTCTTTCTTACTTCTTTCTTACTTCTTTCTTCATTCCTTCTTACTTCTTTCTTACTTCTTTCTAAATTCTTTCTTTCTTCTTTCTTTCTTCTTTCTTTCTTCTTTCTTTCTTACTTCTTTCTTACTTCTTTCTTACTTCTTTCTTACTTCTTTCTTTCTTACTTCTTTCTTCTTTCTTTCTTTCTTCTTTCTTACTTCATTCAGTCTTCTTTCTTACTTCTTTCTTACTTCTTTCTTACTTCTTTCTAACTTCTTTCTTTATAATTTCTTACTTCTTTCTTACTTCTTTCTTCATTCCTTCTTACTTCTTTCTTACTTCTTTCTTACTTCTTTCTTACTTCTTTCTAACTTCTTTCTTTCTTCTTTCTTTCTTCTTTCTTTCTTACTTCATTCTTACTTCTTTCTTACTTCTTTCTTTCTTCTTTCTTTCTTCTTTCTTACTTCTTTCTTACTTCTTTCTTACTTCTTTCTTACTTCTTTCTTACTTCTTTCTTACTTCTTTCTAACTTCTTTCTTTATAATTTCTTACTTCTTTCTTACTTCTTTCTTACTTCTTTCTTCATTCCTTCTTACTTCTTCCTTACTTCTTTCTTTCTTCTTTCTTACTTCTTTCTTACTTCTTTCTTATTTCTTTCTTACTTCTTTCTAACTTCTTTCTTACTTCTTTCTTACTTCTTTCTTACTTCTTTCTAACTTCTTTTTTCTTCTTTCTTTCTTCTTTCTTTCTTCTTTCTTTCTTCTTTCTTACTTCTTTCTTACTTCTTTCTTACTTCTTTCTTCTTTCTTTCTTCTTTCTTACTTCTTTCTTACTTCTTTCTTCATTCCTTCTTACTTCTTTCTTACTTCTTTCTTACTTCTTTCTTACTTCTTTCTTTCTTCTTTCTTTCTTCTCTCTTTCTTCTCTCTTTCTTCTTTCTTTATTCTTTCTTTCTTCTTTCTTTCTTACTTCTTTCTTACTCCTTTCTTTCTTTCTTCTTGCTTTCTTCTTTCCTTCTTATTTCTAAATTCTTTCTAACTTCTTTCTAACTTCTTTCTTACTTCTTTCTAACTTCTTTCTTTCTTCTTTCTTTCTTCTTTCTTTCTTACTTCTTTCTTACTTCTTTCTTACTTCTTTCTTACTTCTTTCTTTCTTACTTCTTTCTTACTTCTTTCGTACTTCTTTCTAACTTCTTTCTTACTTCTTTCTTACTTCTTTCTTACTTCTTTCTAACTTCTTTCTAACTTCTTTCTTATTTCTTTCTTACTTCTTTCTTACTTATTTCTTACTTCTTTCTTACTTCTTACTTTCTTCTTTCTTACTTCTTTATAACCTCTTTCTTACTTCTTTCTTACTTCTTTCTAACTTCTTTCTTACTTCTTTCTTACTTCTTTCTTCATTCCTTCTTACTTCTTTCTTACTTCTTTCTAAATTCTTTCTTTCTTCTTTTTTTCTTACTTCTTTCTTACTTCTTTCTTACTTCTTTCTAACTTCTTTCTTTATAATTTCTTACTTCTTTCTTACTTCTTTCTTACTTCTTTCTTCATTCCTTCTTACTTCTTTCTTACTTCTTTCTTACTTCTTTCTTACTTCTTTCTAACTTCTTTCTTTCTTCTTTCTTTCTTCTTTCTTTCTTACTTCATTCTTACTTCTTTCTTACTTCTTTCTTTCTTCTTTCTTTCTTCTTTCTTACTTCTTTCTTACTTCTTTCTTACTTCTTTCTTACTTCTTTCTTACTTCTTTCTTCTTTCTTTCTTACTTCTTTCTTACTTCTTTCTTACTTCTTTCTAACTTCTTTCTTACTTCTTTCTTACTTCTTTCTTTCTTCTTTCTAACTTCTTTCTTACTTCTTTCTTACTTCTTTCTAACTTCTTTCTTTCTTCTTTCTTTCTTCTTTCTTTCTTACTTCATTCTTACTTCTTTCTTACTTCTTTCTTTCTTCTTTCTTTCTTCTTTCTTACTTCTTTCTTACTTCTTTCTTACTTCTTTCTTACTTCTTTCTTACTTCTTTCTTCTTTCTTTCTTTCTTCTTTCTTACTTCTTTCTTACTTCTTTCTTACTTCTTTCTAACTTCTTTCTTACTTCTTTCTTACTTCTTTCTTTCTTCTCTAACTTCTTTCTTTCTTCTTTCTTACTTCTTTCTTACTTCTTTCTTACTTCTTTCTTACTTCTTTCTAACTTCTTTCTTACTTCTTTCTTACTTCTTTCTTTCTTCTTTCTAACTTCTTCTTCTTCTTTCTTACTTCTTTCTTACTTCTTTCTTACTTCTTTCTTACTTCTTTTCTTCTAACTTCTTTCTTACTCCGTTCTTACTTCTTTCTAACTTCTTTCTTTCTTCTTTCTTTCTTCTTTCTTTCTTCTTCCTTTCTTCTTTCTTTCTTACTTCTTTCTTACTTTTTTCTTACTTCTTTCTAACTTCTTTCTTACTTCTTTCTTACTTCTTTCTTTCTTACTTCTTTCTTACTTCTTTCTTACTTCTTTCTTACTTCTTTCTTCTTTCTTTCTTTACTTCGTTCTTACTTCTTTCTTACTTTTCTTACTTCTTTCTTACTTCTTTCTTTCTTATTTTTTCTTACTTCTTTCTTATTTCTTTCTTACTTCTTTCTAACTTCTTTCTTACTTCTTTCTAACTTCTTTCTTACTTCTTTCTTACTTCTTTCTTACTTCTTTCTAACTTCTTTTTTTCTTCTTTCTTTCTTCTTTCTTTCTTCTTTCTTTCTTACTTCTTTCTTAATTCTTTCTTACTTCTTTCTTACTTCTTTCTTACTTCTTTCTTTCTTCTTTCTTTCTTCTCTCTTTCTTCTCTCTTTCTTCTTTCTTTATTCTTTCTTTCTTCCTTCTTTCTTACTTCTTTCTTACTCTTTTCTTCCTTTCTTCTTGCTTTCTTCTTTCCTTCTTATTTCTAAATTCTTTCTAACTTCTTTCTAACTTCTTTCTTACTTCTTTCTTACTTCTTTCTTACTTCTTTCTTTCTTACTTCTTTCTTACTTCTTTCGTACTTCTTTCTAACTTCTTTCTTACTTCTTTCTTACTTCTTTCTTACTTCTTTCTAACTTCTTTCTAACTTCTTTCTTATTTCTTTCTTACTTCTTTCTTTCTTACTTCTTTCTTACTTATTTCTTTCTTCTTTCTTACTTCTTTATAACCTCTTTCTTACTTCTTTCTTACTTCTTTCTAACTTCTTTCTTACTACTTTCTTACTTCTTTCTTCATTCCTTCTTACTTCTTTCTTACTTCTTTCTAAATTCTTTCTTTCTTCTTTCTTTCTTCTTTCTTTCTTCTTTCTTTCTTACTTCTTTCTTACTTCTTTCTTACTTCTTTCTTACTTCTTTCTTTCTTACTTCTTTCTTCTTTCTTTCTTTCTTCTTTCTTACTTCATTCAGTCTTCTTTCTTACTTCTTTCTTACTTCTTTCTTACTTCTTTCTAACTTCTTTCTTTATAATTTCTTACTTCTTTCTTACTTCTTTCTTCATTCCTTCTTACTTCTTTCTTACTTCTTTCTTACTTCTTTCTTACTTCTTTCTAACTTCTTTCTTTCTTCTTTCTTTCTTCTTTCTTTCTTACTTCATTCTTACTTCTTTCTTACTTCTTTCTTTCTTCTTTCTTTCTTCTTTCTTACTTCTTTCTTACTTCTTTCTTACTTCTTTCTTACTTCTTTCTTACTTCTTTCTTACTTCTTTCTAACTTCTTTCTTTATAATTTCTTACTTCTTTCTTACTTCTTTCTTACTTCTTTCTTCATTCCTTCTTACTTCTTTCTTACTTCTTTCTTACTTCTTTCTTACTTCTTTCTAACTTCTTTCTTTCTTCTTTCTTTCTTCTTTCTTTCTGACTTCATTCTTACTTCTTTCTTACTTCTTTCTTTCTTCTTTCTTTCTTCTTTCTTACTTCTTTCTTACTTCTTTCTTACTTCTTTCTTACTTCTTTCTTACTTCTTTCTTCTTTCTTTCTTACTTCTTTCTTACTTCTTTCTTACTTCTTTCTTACTTCTTTCTAACTTCTTTCTTACTTCTTTCTTACTTCTTTCTTTCTTCTTTCTAACTTCTTTCTTACTTCTTTCTTACTTCTTTCTTTCTTCTTTCTTTCTTCTTTCTTTCTTACTTCTTTCTTACTTCTTTCTTACTTCTTTCTAACTTCTTTCTTACTCCGTTCTTACTTCTTTCTAACTTCTTTCTTTCTTCTTTCTTTCTTCTTTCTTTCTTCTTTCTTTCTTCTTTCTTTCTAACTTCTTTCTTACTTCTTTCTTACTTCTTTCTAACTTCTTTCTTACTTCTTTCTTACTTCTTTCTTTCTTACTTCTTTCTTACTTCTTTCTTACTTCTTTCTTCCTTCTTTCTTCTTTCTTTCTTTACTTCGTTCTTACTTCTTTCTTACTTTCCTTACTTCTTTCTTACTTCTTTCTTTCTTATTTCTTACTTATTTCTTACTACTTTTTTACTTCTTTCTTTCTTCTTTCTTACTTCTTTCTAACTTCTTTCTTACTTCTTTCTAACTTCTTTCTTTGTTCTTTCTTTCTTCTTTCTTTCTTACTTCTTTCTTACTTCTTTCTTACTTCTTTCTTTCTTACTTCTTTCTTACTTCTTTCTAACTACTTTCTTACTTCTTTCTTACTACTTTCTAACTTCTTTCTTTCTTCTTTCTTTCTTCTTTCTTTCTTAATTCTTTCTTACTTCTTTCTTACTTCTTTCTTTCTTTCTTCTTTCTTACTTCTTTCTTACTTCTTTCTTATTTCTTTCTTACTTCTTTCTTCCTTCTTTCTTACTTCTTTCTTCTTTCTTTCTTACTTCTTTCTTACTTCTTTCTAACTTCTTTCTTACTTCTTTCTTACTTCTTTCTTACTTCTTTCTAACTTCTTTCTTACTTCTTTCTTACTTCTTTCTTACTTCTTTCTTACGTCTTTGTTTCTTACTTCTTTCTTACTTCTTTCTTCATTCCTTCTTACTTCTTTCTTACTTATTTCTTACTTCTTTCTGACTTATTTCTTAGTTCTTTCTTTCTTCTTTCTTTCTTCTCTCTTTCTTCTCTCTTTCTTCTTTCTTTCTTCTTTCTTTCTTCTTTCTTTCTTAATTCTTTCTTACTTCTTTCTTTCTTTCTTCTTTCTTACTTCTTTCTAACTTCTTTCTTACTTCTTTCTTACTTCTTTCTAACTTCTTTCTTACTTCTTTCTTACTTCTTTCTAACTTCTTTCTTTCTTCTTTCTTTCTTCTTTCTTTCTTACTTCTTTCTTACTTCTTTCTTACTTCTTTCTAACTTCTTTCTTACTTCTTTCTTACTTCTTTCTTTCTTACTTCTTTCTTACTTCTTTCTTACTTCTTTCTTCTTACTTTCTTACTTCGTTCTTACTTCTTTCTTACTTTTCTTACTTCTTTCTTACTTCTTTCTTTCTTATTTCTTACTTCTTTCTTTCTTCTTTCTTACTTCTTTCTTACTTCTTTCTTACTTCTTTCTTTCTTCTTTCTTTCTTCTCTCTTTCTTCTCTCTTTCTTCTTTCTTTCTTCTTTCTTTCTTCTTTCTTTCTTCTTTCTTTCTTTCTTACTTCTTTCTTACTTCTTTCTTACTTCTTTCTTACTTCTTTCTTTCTTCTTTCTTTCTTCTCTCTTTCTTCTTTCTTTCTTCTCTCTTTCCTCTCTCTTTCTTCTTTCTTTCTTATTTCTTTCTTCTTTCTTTCTTCTTTCTTTCTTTCTTACTTATTTCTTACTTCTTTCTTACTTCTTTCTAACTTCTTTCTAACTTCTTTCTTATTTCTTTCTTCCTTCTTTCTTTGTTACTTCTTTCTTACTTCTTTCTTACTTCTTTCTTACTTATTTCTTACTTATTGCTTACTTCTTTCTTACTTCTTTCTTACTTCTTTCTTTCTTCTTTCTAACTTCTTTCTTTCTTCTTTCTTTCTTCTTTCTTTCTTACTTCTTTCTTACTTCTTTCTTACTTCTTTCTTTCTTACTTTTTTCTTACTTCTTTCTTACTTCTTTCTTACTTCTTTCTTATTTCTTTCTTACTTCTTTCTAACTTCTTTCTTACTTCTTTCTTACTTCTTTCTTACTTCTTTCTAACTTCTTTTTTTCTTCTTTCTTTCTTCTTTCTTTCTTCTTTCTTACTTCTTTCTTACTTCTTTCTTACTTCTTTCTTCTTTCTTTCTTCTTTCTTACTTCTTTCTTACTTCTTTCTTCATTCCTTCTTACTTCTTTCTTACTTCTTTCTTACTTCTTTCTTACTTCTTTCTTTCTTCTTTCTTTCTTCTCTCTTTCTTCTCTCTTTCTTCTTTCTTTATTCTTTCTTTCTTCTTTCTTTCTTACTTCTTTCTTACTCCTTTCTTTCTTTCTTCTTGCTTTCTTCTTTCCTTCTTATTTCTAAATTCTTTCTAACTTCTTTCTAACTTCTTTCTTACTTCTTTCTAACTTCTTTCTTTCTTCTTTCTTTCTTCTTTCTTTCTTACTTCTTTCTTACTTCTTTCTTACTTCTTTCTTACTTCTTTCTTACTTCTTTCTTTCTTACTTCTTTCTTACTTCTTTCGTACTTCTTTCTAACTTCTTTCTTACTTCTTTCTTACTTCTTTCTTACTTCTTTCTAACTTCTTTCTAACTTCTTTCTTATTTCTTTCTTACTTCTTTCTTACTTATTTCTTACTTCTTTCTTACTTCTTACTTTCTTCTTTCTTACTTCTTTATAACCTCTTTCTTACTTCTTTCTTACTTCTTTCTAACTTCTTTCTTACTTCTTTCTTACTTCTTTCTTCATTCCTTCTTACTTCTTTCTTACTTCTTTCTAAATTCTTTCTTTCTTCTTTCTTTCTTACTTCTTTCTTACTTCTTTCTTACTTCTTTCTAACTTCTTTCTTTATAATTTCTTACTTCTTTCTTACTTCTTTCTTACTTCTTTCTTACTTCTTTCTTCATTCCTTCTTACTTCTTTCTTACTTCTTTCTTACTTCTTTCTTACTTCTTTCTAACTTCTTTCTTTCTTCTTTCTTTCTTCTTTCTTTCTTACTTCATTCTTACTTCTTTCTTACTTCTTTCTTTCTTCTTTCTTTCTTCTTTCTTACTTCTTTCTTACTTCTTTCTTATTTCTTTCTTACTTCTTTCTAACTTCTTTCTTACTTCTTTCTTACTTCTTTCTTACTTCTTTCTAACTTCTTTTTTCTTCTTTCTTTCTTCTTTCTTTCTTCTTTCTTTCTTCTTTCTTACTTCTTTCTTACTTCTTTCTTACTTCTTTCTTCTTTCTTTCTTCTTTCTTACTTCTTTCTTACTTCTTTCTTCATTCCTTCTTACTTCTTTCTTACTTCTTTCTTACTTCTTTCTTACTTCTTTCTTTCTTCTTTCTTTCTTCTCTCTTTCTTCTCTCTTTCTTCTTTCTTTATTCTTTCTTTCTTCTTTCTTTCTTACTTCTTTCTTACTCCTTTCTTTCTTTCTTCTTGCTTACTTCTTTCCTTCTTATTTCTAAATTCTTTCTAACTTCTTTCTAACTTCTTTCTTACTTCTTTCTAACTTCTTTCTTTCTTCTTTCTTTCTTCTTTCTTTCTTACTTCTTTCTTACTTCTTTCTTACTTCTTTCTTACTTCTTTCTTTCTTACTTCTTTCTTACTTCTTTCGTACTTCTTTCTAACTTCTTTCTTACTTCTTTCTTACTTCTTTCTTACTTCTTTCTAACTTCTTTCTAACTTCTTTCTTATTTCTTTCTTACTTCTTTCTTACTTATTTCTTACTTCTTTCTTACTTCTTACTTTCTTCTTTCTTACTTCTTTATAACCTCTTTCTTACTTCTTTCTTACTTCTTTCTAACTTCTTTCTTACTTCTTTCTTACTTATTTCTTCATTCCTTCTTACTTCTTTCTTACTTCTTTCTAAATTCTTTCTTTCTTCTTTCTTTCTTACTTCTTTCTTACTTCTTTCTTACTTCTTTCTAACTTCTTTCTTTATAATTTCTTACTTCTTTCTTACTTCTTTCTTACTTCTTTCTTACTTCTTTCTTCATTCCTTCTTACTTCTTTCTTACTTCTTTCTTACTTCTTTCTTACTTCTTTCTAACTTCTTTCTTTCTTCTTTCTTTCTTCTTTCTTTCTTACTTCATTCTTACTTCTTTCTTACTTCTTTCTTTCTTCTTTCTTTCTTCTTTCTTACTTCTTTCTTACTTCTTTCTTACTTCTTTCTTACTTCTTTCTTACTTCTTTCTTCTTTCTTTCTTACTTCTTTCTTACTTCTTTCTTACTTCTTTCTTACTTCTTTCTAACTTCTTTCTTACTTCTTTCTTACTTCTTTCTTTCTTCTTTCTAACTTCTTTCTTACTTCTTTCTTACTTCTTTCTAACTTCTTTCTTTCTTCTTTCTTTCTTCTTTCTTTCTTACTTCATTCTTACTTCTTTCTTACTTCTTTCTTTCTTCTTTCTTTCTTCTTTCTTACTTCTTTCTTACTTCTTTCTTACTTCTTTCTTACTTCTTTCTTACTTCTTTCTTCTTTCTTTCTTACTTCTTTCTTACTTCTTTCTTACTTCTTTCTTACTTCTTTCTAACTTCTTTCTTACTTCTTTCTTACTTCTTTCTTTCTTCTTTCTAACTTCTTTCTTTCTTCTTTCTTACTTCTTTCTTACTTCTTTCTTACTTCTTTCTTACTTCTTTCTAACTTCTTTCTTACTTCTTTCTTACTTCTTTCTTTCTTCTTTCTAACTTCTTTCTTTCTTCTTTCTTACTTCTTTCTTACTTCTTTCTTACTTCTTTCTTACTTCTTTCTAACTTCTTTCTTACTCCGTTCTTACTTCTTTCTAACTTCTTTCTTTCTTCTTTCTTTCTTCTTTCTTTCTTCTTCCTTTCTTCTTTCTTTCTTACTTCTTTCTTACTTTTTTCTTACTTCTTTCTAACTTCTTTCTTACTTCTTTCTTACTTCTTTCTTTCTTACTTCTTTCTTACTTCTTTCTTACTTCTTTCTTACTTCTTTCTTCTTTCTTTCTTTACTTCGTTCTTACTTCTTTCTTACTTTTCTTACTTCTTTCTTACTTCTTTCTTTCTTATTTTTTCTTACTTCTTTCTTATTTCTTTCTTACTTCTTTCTAACTTCTTTCTTACTTCTTTCTAACTTCTTTCTTACTTCTTTCTTACTTCTTTCTTACTTCTTTCTAACTTCTTTTTTTCTTCTTTCTTTCTTCTTTCTTTCTTCTTTCTTTCTTACTTCTTTCTTAATTCTTTCTTACTTCTTTCTTACTTCTTTCTTACTTCTTTCTTTCTTCTTTCTTTCTTCTCTCTTTCTTCTCTCTTTCTTCTTTCTTTATTCTTTCTTTCTTCCTTCTTTCTTACTTCTTTCTTACTCTTTTCTTCCTTTCTTCTTGCTTTCTTCTTTCCTTCTTATTTCTAAATTCTTTCTAACTTCTTTCTAACTTCTTTCTTACTTCTTTCTTACTTCTTTCTTACTTCTTTCTTTCTTACTTCTTTCTTACTTCTTTCGTACTTCTTTCTAACTTCTTTCTTACTTCTTTCTTACTTCTTTCTTACTTCTTTCTAACTTCTTTCTAACTTCTTTCTTATTTCTTTCTTACTTCTTTCTTTCTTACTTCTTTCTTACTTATTTCTTTCTTCTTTCTTACTTCTTTATAACCTCTTTCTTACTTCTTTCTTACTTCTTTCTAACTTCTTTCTTACTTCTTTCTTACTTCTTTCTTCATTCCTTCTTACTTCTTTCTTACTTCTTTCTAAATTCTTTCTTCTTCTTTCTTTCTTCTTTCTTTCTTCTTTCTTTCTTACTTCTTTCTTACTTCTTTCTTACTTCTTTCTTACTTCTTTCTTTCTTACTTCTTTCTTCTTTCTTTCTTTCTTCTTTCTTACTTCATTCAGTCTTCTTTCTTACTTCTTTCTTACTTCTTTCTTACTTCTTTCTAACTTCTTTCTTTATAATTTCTTACTTCTTTCTTACTTCTTTCTTACTTCTTTCTTACTTCTTTCTTACTTCTTTCTTACTTCTTTCTAACTTCTTTCTTTATAATTTCTTACTTCTTTCTTACTTCTTTCTTACTTCTTTCTTACTTCTTTCTTACTTCTTTCTTACTTCTTTCTTACTTCTTTCTTACTTCTTTCTTACTTCTTTCTAACTTCTTTCTTTCTTCTTTCTTTCTTCTTTCTTTCTTACTTCATTCTTACTTCTTTCTTACTTCTTTCTTTCTTCTTTCTTTCTTCTTTCTTACTTCTTTCTTACTTCTTTCTTACTTCTTTCTTACTTCTTTCTTACTTCTTTCTTCTTTCTTTCTTACTTCTTTCTTACTTCTTTCTTACTTCTTTCTTACTTCTTTCTAACTTCTTTCTTACTTCTTTCTTACTTCTTTCTTTCTTCTTTCTAACTTCTTTCTTACTTCTTTCTTACTTCTTTCTTTCTTCTTTCTTTCTTACTTCTTTCTAACTTCTTTCTTACTTCTTTCTTACTTCTTTCTAACTTCTTTCTTACTTCTTTCTTACTTCTTTCTAACTTCTTTCTTTCTTACTTCTTTCTTACTTCTTTCTTACTTCTTTCTAACTTCTTTCTTACTCCGTTCTTACTTCTTTCTAACTTCTTTCTTTCTTCTTTCTTTCTTCTTTCTTTCTTCTTTCTTTCTTCTTTCTTTCTAACTTCTTTCTTACTTCTTTCTTACTTCTTTCTAACTTCTTTCTTACTTCTTTCTTACTTCTTTCTTTCTTACTTCTTTCTTACTTCTTTCTTACTTCTTTCTTCCTTCTTTCTTCTTTCTTTCTTTACTTCGTTCTTACTTCTTTCTTACTTTCCTTACTTCTTTCTTACTTCTTTCTTTCTTATTTCTTACTTCTTTCTTTCTTCTTTTTTACTTCTTTCTTACTTCTTTCTTACTTCTTTCTTACTTCTTTCTTTCTTCTTTCTTTCTTCTCTCTTTCTTCTCTCTTTCTTCTTTCTTTCTTCTTTCTTTCTTCTTTCTTTCTTTCTTACTTCTTTCTTACTTCTTTCTTACTTCTTTCTAACTTCTTTCTAACTTCTTTCTTATTTCTTTCTTACTTCTTTCTTTCTTACTTCTTTCTTACTTATTTCTTACTACTTTTTTACTTCTTTCTTTCTTCTTTCTTACTTCTTTCTAACTTCTTTCTTACTTCTTTCTTACTTCTTTCTAACTTCTTTCTTTGTTCTTTCTTTCTTCTTTCTTTCTTACTTCTTTCTTACTTCTTTCTTACTTCTTTCTTTCTTACTTCTTTCTTACTTCTTTCTAACTACTTTCTTACTTCTTTCTTACTTCTTTCTTACTTCTTTCTAACTTCTTTATTTCTTCTTTATTTCTTCTTTCTTTCTTCTTTCTTTCTTACTTCTTTCTTTCTTCTTTCTTACTTCTTTCTTTCTTCTTTCTTACTTCTTTCTTACTTCTTTCTTACTTATTTCTTACTTATTTCTTACTTCTTTCTTACTTCTTTCTTACTTCTTTCTTTCTTCTTTCTAACTTCTTTCTTTCTTCTTTCTTTCTTCTTTCTTTCTTACTTCTTTCTTACTTCTTTCTTACTTCTTTCTTTCTTATTTTTTCTTACTTCTTTCTTATTTCTTTCTTACTTCTTTCTAACTTCTTTCTTACTTCTTTCTAACTTCTTTCTTACTTCTTTCTTACTTCTTTCTTACTTCTTTCTAACTTCTTTTTTTCTTCTTTCTTTCTTCTTTCTTTCTTCTTTCTTTCTTACTTCTTTCTTAATTCTTTCTTACTTCTTTCTTACTTCTTTCTTACTTCTTTCTTTCTTCTTTCTTTCTTCTCTCTTTCTTCTCTCTTTCTTCTTTCTTTATTCTTTCTTTCTTCCTTCTTTCTTACTTCTTTCTTACTCCTTTCTTTCTTTCTTCTTGCTTTCTTCTTTCCTTCTTATTTCTAAATTCTTTCTAACTTCTTTCTAACTTGTTTCCTACTTCTTTCTTACTTCTTTCTTACTTCTTTCTTTCTTACTTCTTTCTTACTTCTTTCGTACTTCTTTCTAACTTCTTTCTTACTTCTTTCTTACTTCTTTCTTACTTCTTTCTAACTTCTTTCTAACTTCTTTCTTATTTCTTTCTTACTTCTTTCTTTCTTACTTCTTTCTTACTTATTTCTTTCTTCTTTCTTACTTCTTTATAACCTCTTTCTTACTTCTTTCTTACTTCTTTCTAACTTCTTTCTTACTTCTTTCTTACTTCTTTCTTCATTCCTTCTACTTCTTTCTTACTTCTTTCTAAATTCTTTCTTTCTTCTTTCTTTCTTCTTTCTTTCTTCTTTCTTTCTTACTTCTTTCTTACTTCTTTCTTACTTCTTTCTTACTTCTTTCTTTCTTACTTCTTTCTTCTTTCTTTCTTTCTTCTTTCTTACTTCATTCAGTCTTCTTTCTTACTTCTTTCTTACTTCTTTCTTACTTCTTTCTAACTTCTTTCTTTATAATTTCTTACTTCTTTCTTACTTCTTTCTTACTTCTTTCTTACTTCTTTCTTCATTCCTTCTTACTTCTTTCTTACTTCTTTCTTACTTCTTTCTTACTTCTTTCTAACTTCTTTCTTTCTTCTTTCTTTCTTCTTTCTTTCTTACTTCATTCTTACTTCTTTCTTACTTCTTTCTTTCTTCTTTCTTTCTTCTTTCTTACTTCTTTCTTACTTCTTTCTTACTTCTTTCGTACTTCTTTCTTACTTCTTTCTTCTTTCATTCTTACTTCTTTCTTACTTCTTTCTTACTTCTTTCTTACTTCTTTCTAACTTCTTTCTTACTTCTTTCTTACTTCTTTCTTTCTTCTTTCTAACTTCTTTCTTACTTCTTTCTTACTTCTTTCTAACTTCTTTCTTACTTCTTTCTTACTTCTTTCTAACTTCTTTCTTACTTCTTTCTTACTTCTTTCTAACTTCTTTCTTTCTTCTTTCTTTCTTCTTTCTTTCTTACTTCTTTCTTGCTTCTTTCTTACTTCGTTCTAACTTCTTTCTTACTCCGTTCTTACTTCTTTCTAACTTCTTTCTTTCTTCTTTCTTTCTTCTTTCTTTCTTCTTTCTTCTTCTTTCTTTCTTTCTTTACTTCTTTCTTACTTCTTTCTTACTTCTTTCTAACTTCTTTCTTACTTCTTTCTTACTTCTTTCTTTCTTACTTCTTTCTTCTTTCTTTCTTACTTCTTTCTTACTTCTTTCTTACTTCTTTCTTTCTTTCTTCTTCCTTTCTTCTTTCTTTCTTATTTCGAAATTATTTCTGACTTCTTTCTAACTTCTTTCGTATTTCTTTCTTACTTCTTTCTTACTTCTTTCTTACTTCTTTCTTACTTCTTTCTTCTTTCTTTCTTACTTCTTTCTTTCTTCTTTCTTACTTCTTTCTTACTTATTTCTTACTTCTTTCTTACTTATTGCTTACTTCTTTCTTACTTCTTTTTAACTTCTTTCTTACTTCTTTCTTACTTCTTTCTAACTTCTTTCTTTCTTCTTTCTTTCTTCTATCTTTCTTACTTCTTTCTTACTTCTTTCTTACTTCTTTCTTTCTTACTTCTTTCTTACTTCTTTCTTACTTCCTTCTTACTTCTTTCTTACTTCTTTCTTCTTTCTTTCTTACTTCTTTCTTACTTCTTTCTTAGTTCTTTCTTACTTCTTTCTTTCTTCTTTCTTACTTCTTTCTTTCTTCTTTCTTCATTCCTTCTTACTTCTTTCTTTCTTCTTTCTTACTTCTTTCTTTCTTCTTTCTTACTTCTTTCTTACTTCTTTCTTTCTTCTTTCTTACTTCTTTCTTTCTTCTTTCGTTCTTCTTTCTTACTTCTTTCTTTCTTCTTTCTTACTACATTCTTACTACTTTCTTACTTCTTTCTTAATTCTTTCTTCTTTCTTTCTTACTTCTTTCTTTCTTCTTTATTTCTTTCTTCTTGCTTTCTTCTTTCTTTCTTATTTCTAAATTCTTTCTAACTTCTTTCTAACTTCTTTCTTATTTCTTTCTTACTTCTTTCTTTCTTACTTCTTTCTTACTTATTTCTTACTTCTTTCTTACTTCTTTCTTACTTCTTTCTAACTTCTTTCTTACTTCTTTCTTAATTCTTTCTAACTTCTTTCTTTCTTCTTTCTTTCTTCTTTCTTTCTTAATTCTTTCTTACTTCTTTCTTACTTCTTTCTTTCTTTCTTCTTTCTTACTTCTTTCTTACTTCTTTCTTATTTCTTTCTTACTTCTTTCTTCCTTCTTTCTTACTTCTTTCTTCTTTCTTTCTTACTTCTTTCTTACTTCTTTCTAACTTCTTTCTTACTTCTTTCTTACTTCTTTCTTACTTCTTTCTAACTTCTTTCTTACTTCTTTCTTACTTCTTTCTTACTTCTTTCTTATGTCTTTGTTTCTTACTTCTTTCTTACTTCTTTCTTCATTCCTTCTTACTTCTTTCTTACTTATTTCTTACTTCTTTCTGACTTATTTCTTAGTTCTTTCTTTCTTCTTTCTTTCTTCTCTCTTTCTTCTCTCTTTCTTCTTTCTTTCTTCTTTCTTTCTTCTTTCTTTCTTAATTCTTTCTTACTTCTTTCTTTCTTTCTTCTTTCTTACTTCTTTCTAACTTCTTTCTTACTTCTTTCTTACTTCTTTCTAACTTCTTTCTTACTTCTTTCTTACTTCTTTCTAACTTCTTTCTTTCTTCTTTCTTTCTTCTTTCTTTCTTACTTCTTTCTTAATTCTTTCTTACTTCTTTCTAACTTCTTTCTTACTTCTTTCTTACTTCTTTCTAACTTCTTTCTTTCTTCTTTCTTTCTTCTTTCTTTCTTCTTTCTTTCTTCTTTCTTTCTTACTTCTTTCTTACTTCTTTCTTACTTCTTTCTAACTTCTTTCTTACTTCTTTCTTACTTCTTTCTTTCTTACTTCTTTCTTACTTCTTTCTTACTTCTTCTTACTTCTTTCTTCTTACTTTCTTACTTCGTTCTTACTTCTTTCTTACTTTTCTTACTTCTTTCTTACTTCTTTCTTTCTTATTTCTTACTTCTTTCTTTCTTCTTTCTTACTTCTTTCTTACTTCTTTCTTACTTCTTTCTTACTTCTTTCTTTCTTCTTTCTTTCTTCTCTCTTTCTTCTCTCTTTCTTCTTTCTTTCTTCTTTCTTTCTTCTTTCTTTCTTCTTTCTTTCTTTCTTACTTCTTTCTTACTTCTTTCTTACTTCTTTCTTACTTCTTTCTTTCTTCTTTCTTTCTTCTCTCTTTCTTCTTTCTTTCTTCTCTCTTTCTTCTCTCTTTCTTCTTTCTTTCTTCTTTCTTTCTTCTTTCTTTCTTCTTTCTTTCTTTCTTACTTATTTCTTACTTCTTTCTTACTTCTTTCTAACTTCTTTCTAACTTCTTTCTTATTTCTTTCTTCCTTCTTTCTTTGTTACTTCTTTCTTACTTCTTTCTTACTTCTTTCTTACTTATTTCTTACTTATTGCTTACTTCTTTCTTACTTCTTTCTTACTTCTTTCTTACTTCTTTCTTTCTTCTTTCTAACTTCTTTCTTTCTTCTTTCTTTCTTCTTTCTTTCTTACTTCTTTCTTACTTCTTTCTTACTTCTTTCTTTCTTACTTTTTCTTACTTCTTTCTTACTTCTTTCTTACTTCTTTCTTATTTCTTTCTTACTTCTTTCTAACTTCTTTCTTACTTCTTTCTTACTTCTTTCTTACTTCTTTCTAACTTCTTTTTTTCTTGTTTCTTTCTTCTTTCTTTCTTCTTTCTTACTTCTTTCTTACTTCTTTCTTACTTCTTCTTCTTTCTTTCTTCTTTCTTACTTCTTTCATACTTCTTTCTTCATTCCTTCTTACTTCTTTCTTACTTCTTTCTTACTTCTTTCTTACTTCTTTCTTTCTTCTTTCTTTCTTCTCTCTTTCTTCTCTCTTTCTTCTTTCTTTATTCTTTCTTTCTTCTTTCTTTCTTACTTCTTTCTTACTCCTTTCTTTCTTTCTTCTTGCTTTCTTCTTTCCTTCTTATTTCTAAATTCTTTCTAACTTCTTTCTAACTTCTTTCTTACTTCTTTCTAACTTCTTTCTTTCTTCTTTCTTTCTTCTTCTTTCTTACTTCTTTCTTACTTCTTTCTTACTTCTTTCTTACTTCTTTCTTTCTTACTTCTTTCTTACTTCTTTCGTACTTCTTTCTAACTTCTTTCTTACTTCTTTCTTACTTCTTTCTTACTTCTTTCTA